>NW_025410750.1:0-6488 GCF_002201575.2 Neomonachus schauinslandi | reverse complement strand
ATGTTTTTAAAAATCTCAGCGTTGGTGAGCAGATGAAGACCCAGGGGTCTGGGGAAAAGCTGTTATTATTGAATATGTTCAGATCTAATTAGGAAACAAGTATGATTTATACTCCACTTATTTTCACAAAGAATTTGTGTCAACTAACAGTACTGAACCCACACAAAATAGTGCACTTCAGAGGAAAATAAAATGAGATTCAACAGCCTCAAGAGGCAGAGAAAGAGCCACACCCGGGAGCAAAGAAGACATACCACGGATGCTAGACTCAGGCTGATTTGCAGCCTGTAGATCCTCTGGAGCTAGAATGCCCCCAATGCCCCTGGGGGTCGTGGGTCAAGCAGAGCTCAAACCCTGATGCTGCACTGTTGTAAAGGGTGACAGGTGTCCTTGGTCACTTCCTCCATGAGACACCCCCCACCCCCTGACTACTCCAGCCTGCTTCTCGAAACTCCCATTCCTCTTTCTGACCCCGTTGTTTACTTTTCCCTTCACTTACATAGTATATAGTATGTTTACCTACATACTATTCTGTCATTTAAATGTTTTTGTCATGTTCTCAGTGCACTGTACTTTGCATCATCCACCCTGATGTATAATCACTTGTTGCATTGCATGACTTAACTGGGAACTGGAAACACCCTCACAGTGTCATGGGGCTAGTGTCCTGGGCAAGGTCCTCACTAAGCCGGCTCATCTTGCAACTGTTGAACTGAAGGCCTGATCCAGGCACTGCTGTTCTTGTGCAAGTAAGACAGCACAAGGCAAATTAGCCAAAACCTTGGGTATGGGTGTGGAATTGCTCAGGGCCCCTCAGCCACATCAAATGGCATGGGGGCACACCCAGAAGACACTTGCTAGTCCAGTGTTGCCCTATGGAATTTCCGTGGAACAGCCATTGTGTCAAATGGGGGGAGTCAGTGTGAGCGGGGAGGGTGGGAGTCAGAATTCCTGAGATAGAATCAATCTTGGAGACTGCCTACCACTTAATAGGAGTTCACTACATAGTTCTTCAATGAATAAATGAATCTAAAAACATTTCCTAATTTTAGAAATGATGAGCCTGAAGTTCAGATTAAGTGACTCACCTAAATTGTATTGAAAATCGGTGACAGAGCCAGACTAAGATCAGAGATGGCCTCCAGCATGATCCCCCAGAGGGGCTTTAGCTAGAGCCACAATAACCCATTTAACTTTTCTGGACCCCCAGGCTCTCACGTGGCTCTTCATGTGGCATATTCTGGGAACAAAGGTCATGTCAGTGTCACAGAAACCTCTTACACTGGTTATAATGAGACTTTGTGAGGTCAATGGAATCCCAACCCATAGGCCATCTCACAGTTTGTCTGCAAAGATATGGTTGGTATATCTTTGCACATACTGACAGAGGGTTAGTGTCAGAATACTACTGAGGTTAGGTGCAGGGTCAGGGTGGGGATGAGGGTCAAGGTCACCCCAAAGGTCAAGGTTAGTGTGAAGATAAGAATCAGGGTGAGCAGGGTCAGGGTCATAATCAGTGCTTTAGGGCTAATGTCAGGGTCAGTTTTAGTAAATGGTCAGAGTGAATGTCAAATTATGACTCATTTTGAATATTAGGATCCAGATTACTGTGACAGTTGGGTCCAATTCAGGTTCAGGGTGAGAGAGGGTTCCAGGTCAAAGTCAAGATCAGAGTCAGAGTGAAGGTAAGGGTCAATTCTGGGTCGGTATCATGGAGAATGCCAGATTCAGAATCAGGTTAAGGGTACACTGCAAGATCAGTAACAGGGTGAAGGTCAAAGTCAGGTTATTTCCTGATTATGAAGGTAAGGATCATGTTCAGAACCAAGGATAGGATGAGTGTAAGGTCAGGATCAGGGCCAAGTGTGCCATCAGCATGGTGGCTGCAAGAGTCTTCCCTTTTTCCCTCTCCCCTTTTATTTACAACTACTTCGACATTCATAATCAAACAAAAGTGCCTCTGCTCATCACACCAGGACACCCAGATTTCTATGCACCTGTGCATCAGAAAGTAGGTGGACAGGACCGTGAAGGGGGTTGCAGATCCAAGGAAGTCGACGAGCCTGCCCCACCCTGACTTGCTATGATTGGGGAAGGGTCATGGGATCAAGCCCCACGTCAGGCTCCCTGCTCAGCACGGAGTCTGCTTGTCTCTCTCCCTCTCATTCTGTTCCTCCCCCTGCTTGCGCTCTCTCTCTCTCTCAAATAAGTAAATAAAATACTTTTTAAAAAGAAAAGAAAAAGACATTACAACTGAGACTGCAGAAAAACGGGATTGTGAGACTAAACGATTACGAGCCAAAAACTCAGATAACTTAGAAGAAACAGATCCATTCCTAGAAACAAGCAACCTACAAACTGAATCGGGAAGAAACAAAAAATCTGAACAAACCAATAGAGACTAAAGAAATTGAATCAGGAATCAAAAACCTTCCAACACAGAAACCTCCCTCAGGACCAGGCAGCTTCACTAGAGATTCTACCAGACAGTCAAAGAAGAATTAACACCAATTCTTCTCAAACTCTTCCAAAACATTGAGGAGGAGGGAATACTTCCAAAATCCCCTTGCGAGGCTGGCATTGCCCTGATACCAAAGCCACAGAAGGACTCCACAAGCAAAGAAACCTACAGACCAATATCTCTGATGAATCCAGATGCAAAAACTCTCAACAACATATTACCAAACTGAATTCAAGAACATATAAAAAGGATTATATATCATGAGCGAGTAGGATTTATCCCTGGAATGCAAGGATCATTAAACATACACAAATCAATAAATGTGATCCATCACATTAATAAAATGAAAGGGAAAAAAATCACATGATCATCTGAATAGATGCAGAAAAACCACTTGACAAAATACATTATTTCGTAAAAACCCTCAGCATATCAGGTATAAAAGGAACATACCCCAATATATTAGAGGCCATACGTTATGAGCCCATGGCTAACATTATACTTGCTGGTGAAAATTGAAAGCCCTTCCTCAAGAGGCAGGAACAAGACGTGGATGCCCACACACACCACTCTTATTCAGTTTGGTATTAGAAGTCCTTGCTAAAGCAATTAGGACAAAGAAATAACAGGCATCCAAATCAGGAAGGAAGAAGTGAATCTGTCACTGTTTACAGATAACATGATTCGGTCTATAGAAAATCTAAAAGGCTGTTAGAGGTCAGTCAAGTTGCAGGATACAGAATCAACTTACAGAAATTGTTTATGTCCCTATACACTAAGAATGAAACATCTGAAAAAGAAATAAAGAAAACTACCCCATTAACAATAGCATCAAAAACAATAAAATATTAGGAACAAATTTAACCAAGGATGCGAAAGTCCTGTACAGTGAACTATAAGACTTTGTTAAAAGAAATCAAAGAAATGGAAAGACAAACAAATGGAAAGACATACTCTGTTCATGGATCAGAAATATTTATATTGTTAAAATGTCCTTCTTGAGGAAAAAAGAACAAAACCAGAGATATCACACTTCCTGACTTCAAATTATACTACAAAGCTTCAGGAATAAAAACAGTACGTTACTGCATAGACAGACAAAAATAGACACATAGACCAATGGAACAGAATAGAAGGCACAGAAGTGAACCCCCGCTTATACAGTCAAAAAATTATTCAACAAAAAAGCCAAGAACACACAATGGGGAAAGGACAGCCTGTCAACAAGTGAGGTGGGGAAAACTGGATGAGTACATGCAATGAAATTAGACCCACCAGTCACAAAAATTCACTCAAATAGATTAAAGACTGAAACAGAAGGACCTGGTACTATAAAACTCCTAGAAGTAAATATAGGGAAGAAGCTCCTTAACGTTGCTTTTGGCAATGATTCCTTGAATATGACACCACCAGCACCAAAGACAAAAGTGAAAATGAACAAATAGGGCTCCAGGAAACTTAAAACCTTCTGCACAGCAAAAGGAACCATTAACAAGACAAAAAAGCACTCTACAGAATGGAAGAAAATTTTTGCAAGACATACATTGGATAAGGAGTTTTTTTTTAAAGATTTTATATATTTATTTGACAGAGACAGACACAGCAAGAGAGGGAACACGAGAAGGGGGAGTGGGAGAGGGAGAAGCAGGCTTCCCACCGAGCAGGGAGCCTGATGCGGGGCTCGATCCCAGGACCGTGGGATCGTGACCTGAGCCAAAGGCAGACGCTTAACGACTGAGCCACCCAGGCACCCTGGATAAGGAGTTATTACTGAAAATATATAAAGAACTCATACAACTCAAAATCAAAAACAATCTGACTGAAAAATGGTTGGAACGAGACCTTTCTCCAAAGAACACATCCCAATGGCCAACAGACACATGAAAAGATGCTCCACATTACTCATCATCAGGGAAATGCAAATCAAAACCACAATGAGATATCACTCACACCTGTCAAAAGGCCTATTATCAAGAAGACAAGAGATAAAAATTGCTGGCTACGGTCTGGAGAAAAGGGAACTCTTTCATGCTGGTATGCATGTACATTGATTCAACCACAATGGAAAACAATATGAAGCCTTCTCAAAAATTAAAAATAGACCCAACAATGATGCAGTGTGATTCCACTTCTAGGTATACACACAAAGGAAATAAAAACAGGGTTTTTAAGAGAGATATGCACTCCTATGTTTACCGCGGCGTTGTTCACAATAGCCCGTAAGTGAATGGATAAAGAAGATGTGGTATATAAATACAATGGAATATTATACAGCCATGAGAAAAGAGGACATCCTGCCATTTACAACAACATGGTGGACCTTGTGGAAATTATGCTAAGTAAAATAAGTCAGACAGAGAAAGACAAATACTGTAGGACATCACTTATAAGTGTAATCTAAAAAAGCCAAACTCACAAAAACAGAGCAAAATGGTGGTTACCAGGGGTTGGGGAGTGGAGAGGACAGGGCAGATGTTGCCTAACGGTACAAATTTATGATGAACAGTGAGCACCGACAACAATATTGTATTATAATCAACAAACTTGCTAGGAACCTAGAACTTAATTATTCTAATGACTAAAAAGACAGGATAATTATGTAATAGGATAGAGGTGCTAATTGTTGCAATCATTCCATGATATATAATGTATTAAGATACATAAATGTATCAACATGTACACCTTAAATTTATACAATGTTATATGTCAAATATATTTCAATTAAAATAATGGATCAGGGTCAAGATCTGGGTAAGTCTATAGGGTGAATATCAAAGCAAGGTTGTGCATCAGGGTCACAGTCGAGGATAGGATAAGGGCCTGTGTCAGTTAAGGATTTGAATAAGGTTCAGGGTCAAGGTCAGGGTTAAGTGAAGTTTCATGATCAGTATGTGGGTGGATCAGGATCATGAGGGTCAGGGACATAATCAAGTCCAGCTGAGGTTCAGTCAGATCACTGTTAGTGGAACGGTCAAGATCAGTGTTAGGGTGAGAATCAAGAAGAGGGTGAGGGTTAAATTCACATGAAGTCCAGGATAAGGGTCGGTGACAGAGTGAAGGTCACAAGGGTCAGGTTAAGGTTGAGTTTTGTCAGCAAGGTGTGAGGGTGTCTCAGGGCCTGAATGACAATCAGTCACATCAATCCAGGGTTGTTGAGTGTTAGAATCAGGGTCAAGACCAGGGTTAAGAGTAGGCTCAGATCTGTGTGAGGAACAGAGTCTGGGTGACGGTTGCATTTTGGGGTCAAAATCAGAGTCTGGTTTATCAATAAAGGAAGATCAGGGCTAGGGTCAAATTTAGATGACTGTCAGTTTTATGGTCAAGGTCATGATGAGAGTCTGGGTGAGGATTCTGGTCAGAGTCAAAGCAAGCCTCAGGGTTAGAGTTAGGATAAGGTCACAGTCAGGGTCGTGGTAAGGGTCAGATAGCATTAGGATATTTTCAGCATGAAGTTCTTACTGAAAATCAGGGTTATGTGAGGGATGTAGTCAACATCAGTGTCAGAGTCAGACATGATCAGGGGAGGGTCCGGGTGAGACCCTCAGGTAAGAGTGAGGTTGAGTGAAGGTCAAGTTGTGGGTAGGATTAGGGAGAGCATTACTGTTAGAGTGAGGGTAAAGCTTAGGGTAGAATCAGACTCAGGGTAATAAGTCAAGTTCAGAGTTGGAATTAGGGTGTGTGAGGTTGAGGTTCAGGGTTAAGTGTAACAGGGTCATGGTCAAGGTGAGGGTCAAGTGTCACAGTGAAGTTGGTCAGCAATCCCTTCCCCACCACCCAGCACCACGTGCAGCTTTTGCAGATGCCACCTCCTGAAATGCTCTCCTGCACTGAGCTCACCTGCTTGGAGTCCTCAGTGCTGCCTAACCCTCCCTGCCGACCTCCATGGGGATACAAGTGTCACGAAGGCAGGGATCTTGGAACAGAATGTTTTGTCCATTGATGGATTCCAAGCACTCAGAAGAATCTGTGGCCTACAGTAAGTGTTCAATTGAAAGCTTATTTATTAAGCAGTGAGTATCCATTAAGG
>NW_025410749.1:4652-6488 GCF_002201575.2 Neomonachus schauinslandi | reverse complement strand
TTTTTTTTTTTGGCTGTCCTTTTAATATATTTTAGAATTCCAATTTAATTTATTTATTATCTTTTTAAAAAGATTTTATTTATTTATTTAAGAGAGAGTGAGAGAGAGAGAGAGAAGGAGCAGGGCAGGGGCAGAGGGAGAGGGAGAAGCAGGGAGTCTGACATGGGGCTCCATTCTGGGACTCCAGGATCATGATCTGAGCCTAAGGCAGTTGCTCAACTGAATGAGCCACCTAGGCGCCCCTAATTTATTTATTATTATTTTGGCTTTTTGCCTATCTTTTAGTGGTTGCTCTAGCAATTATAATTTACATCTTTAACTTTTTACAGTTTACTTAGAGTTAATTTAAGGCAGTTTCATGTAAAATATAGAAACTTTGAAATATATAGGTTTGTTTATATAGATTTATTTCTCCATTCTTCAAATTAAAGTTGTTTTATGTATTATATTTACATCAATATTACAGTTTTTGCTTTAAACCGTTGCATGTATTTGAAAGAAATTAAGATAAAATAGTCTTACATATTGACCATTTCTGATGCTCTACATTCCTTCCTAAAGATTGGAGGTTCTCCCTGGGATCATTTCAGTCTGAGGAGATTCCTTTAATGTTGCTTGTAGATCAGGACTGCTATTGATGCAATCCTTCTGTATCTTTCAGATACTTCCATCTTGAAAAATATTTTCTGGCAGTACAGAATTCCGAGTTAACAGTGTTTGTTTTTCTTTCATTCTTTCCACACTTTAGAGACCTCATTCCACTATTTTTGAGGTACCATCTCACTCTCAGTCTGTGTTGAGTCTTTTCGCTCGAGAATAGATCAGCAACATACAATTGTATGTTGAGCATTTGGGGATTTTACAGGCATTATGAATGCTGTGTGTTATTTTTAAAAATCAGGCAATTAGGGATGCCTGGGTGGCTCAGTCAGTTAAGCAACCAACTCTTGATCTCAGCTCAGGTCTTGATCTTGGGGTGGTGAGTTCAAGCCCTGTGCTCTCTCCATGATGGGTGTGGAGCCTACTTTAAAAAAAAAATCAGGCAATTAACTTGGATTTAAACTGCAAACTCTGTCTCGCATGCAGTGGAGGGAAGCTCAAATCTCAACTCAATCTTTGAGCCTTAGCTTCACTGCCAAGCATGATTCAGGCATCTGCTAAGGATTGGGGCAAAATTTACGCACAAAGTTTGGGGCTCTGCTGTCTGGCTTTCCTTGGGATTTCCTTGCCTTGGAACTTTCCCTGGCTCTGGTTTCCCTGAACTGTGTCTCCAACAATCCTGAAAGGCTGCAGTTTTCCCATCATAGTTTTAGTTGTTCCACACAGACAGACTGGGCACTGCTGCTAAGTTAAAAGCCATTGTCTTCAGGTAATTTTTTTAAATATGTTTTTTTCTGGAGCTTATCGTTGTCATCTGTGGGAAGGTTGGTTTCATAGCAGTTACTCAGCCATGACCAGAAACATGACTCCCCCCAAATTATGACTTCATACAATAAATATTATCATGTCCCATTCATACCCCCCCAACAGTTAAAATTATTCATTGGTATCCCATTGCATTTAAAGTAAAATTGAAGCTTTGCATATTATCCTTCATCTTAGCACACCTGCCCAGTTCTTCCTAAATGCAGTGCTTCATGGACATCAGTTACTGTCCCTCCAGACCTCAAGATTTCATGAGACAGACCTGCCCTATCTGTAGGTGAGAGATATTTTGGAAAATAGTTGTACCTGTGAGATTAATGATTAGGGTGTATCTCATCATTGTTTAATTTCATAAGATTAGCCAGAATTAGAATCCCTAGCATTAGTCACATATGCATTTGATGAAAAAAA
>NW_025410749.1:0-4642 GCF_002201575.2 Neomonachus schauinslandi | reverse complement strand
GAGAAAGACAAATACTGTATATTCTCACTTGCATGTGGAATCTAAACAAAATGAAAACATGAACTTATAGAGAATGAATCAGTGGTTGCCAGAGGTAGGGTGGGAAGTGGGTGAAATGGGTGAAGGTGGTCAAAAGATACAAATTTCTAGCTATAAAAAAAATAAGTCACGGGAACGTAATGTACAACACGGTGACCATAGTTAATAATACTGTATTAGATATTTGAAAGTTGTTAAGAGAGTAAATCTTAAAAGTTCCCATCACAAGAAAAAAATTAAAACTGTGTGGTGATGGATGTTAACTAGATTTATTGTGGCCATCATTTTGCAACATATACAACTTTTGAATTATTATTTTTTTAACTTTTGAATTATTATGTTGTAGACCTGAAACTAATATAATTTTCTATGTCGATTATATCTCAATTATATATATGATAAAAAGCCTTTTATGCCTGGAAACTAGAATTGACTCTTTAAGTCAAAATCTCATCATTATTATATTGAAGTCTGGCTATTGAATTATCTGAAATTTCTCCAAAACTTTTATAAGACCTGGAATTTATAACTATCATAATAATGTATGAAACAAATTATTACCACAAAAGCAAACGATCTATGTTTCTCTATAATTTCTATTATGCTTAAAACAACGAGCAAATGCTAATGACTTTAAACAGTTACAACTTTCTTTCTGTTGACCTCTTTAAGTGCTCTTTTTTTAGGTACAAATTAATTTTCTCTTCTAATTCATATGCACCATTATAACTTACGTTCTCATAATCGTGTTAGCAGTTAAGTGGTTTACCATTGTATTCTTCCATTGCTTGAGGAAGTTTTATAGAAAATTCTCCTTTTTAATCTTTGCAAATGATAACAAATAATGTGCGCCTTCATTTTCACAGATTAATAAACAGAAGGAGGACATGGAAACAAGGAAAAAGTTGGACAGCCTAGGTGGCAAGGTTTGCATTTAAATTTAAGTTATTTTTTTCTTCTTTTATTCTGTGTGAGTCTTATTTTGACATCTAGGTTGTAAAAGGTCTACATACCATATTGAGACTTTTCACTTTCCAAGATCCGAGTTTGAAGGAGAAAATCCTTAAAAGTGTGGATGGGAGCCCAGGAGTGATGGCTGAGCTCAGTGAGAGGGGTATAAGCCAACAAGAAGGCAAACCTGGCTGAAGGAAGGGGAAAGTGTTGTCCCAGTACACCGAGCCTTAGGCTCATGCCGTATCTCTTCAGATCCCTGTCCCTATACTCCTACCTTCTATTCCCCTAGCTTCCTACAAATAAGATACAGACCTCAAGCTGTCATGTCACCCCGCTCGTCACCCCACTCCCACCTGTCCAGGTGCTTCCAGAAAACACTGATCTGTTGGTATGTTTTTCTTAGTACAGTAGCATCAGTGGGAGGAGAGGAAAAACAGACCCAGCCGACACATTAAATCAGGCCAAAAGGGGGAGTGTAGCACTGGGAAAAGGACCAGACCCAGGCCTTTGGGACTGAAAATCTGACCCTGCAATGCCAACTCACAGGAGGAAACGAAAGGGACACGATTCTGGAGAATGAAGTGAGAATAACCAAGCTGCTTCTTTTTGTGTGCCAGAGCCTGAAACTAGTCAAGGCGAAAGAGACTGCTGTGTCCCCGTGGCCCTTACAGCCCAGGATTCCATCCAGACCTAGAGCAAGTTCAAGACCACACTCACCCTCCATCAGTGTCTCAACTGTGAAGACCAGGAAAGTTAAGACTCCAAAGAAATCTGCAAAGGAAGAGCAGCCTGTGGTAAGAACTGCTCCTATGACCACACTCTAGGATACCTGCATCCATCCAGGGCCACGGCTGTGTTAGCACTATTATGACCTCACGTCCAACATGAGCAAGGCCGGTGGTCTCCTACACTGGATGCCCCCTACTCTCTGTGCCTGCAGCCGGGCGGGGACCTCTGGCTGCTCTCTCTACACCAATGTGTCCTTGTTGGGCCCCTTGACTGCCCAAGAGGATGCCATCATTATCCTCAACGTGGTCGTTTAGGTTCAGCTTAGTCGCTAAGGCTCAGTGGGTCTCTATGAAATTAGCAAGATAGAAAAGCCACATTCCAAGCACAGTCTAGGGTGTATAATTACTAACTCCTTACTGCCCAATACCTAACAGAAGCTTCCTGAAAATTCCCTGAAGGACATGCAGCTCTACAGTCCATTTGCTCATAGTATTCTAAGTTGACAATTGGATTAACTCACACCATCAGAGATACACATGCATCAGTGATACGCTATTATTCTCCTAATTCACCATCCCTCCAAATAATCAGAATTGCTTTTACTGGACCCAAGGCGGTACTACTGGTCTGTATAAAAGAGCGTGTTAAGAAGTAGCTCTGTGACGTTCAACTCAACGTTGGCTTAGTGTGTGGACCCTGCTGAGACACAATCCCTCCCTTTGTAATGATTCTATGGGGAACTTGCTTCCGCTGTGAGTTACGGGAATTGTTTGTTTTCTCTGAGAGACCGATCTAGCCTGTGGGCACTGTGAATTGTGTAACCAGTCAAAACTCTTTTTCTGTGTTGATTTTTTAAAAGCTCAGGAGCCGGTTGGTGATACAGAGAGCCAATGTGTAGCACTTGCCATACTTTTTTGTCTTGTTTCTGCCTGTCCGCGTGTTCTTCCTCCTTCTCCCACAGGGGGCAGAATCTGCCTCGCTAAGGCTTGGGGCACAGAGGACCTGAGCAGGAGCAGGCTGCCTGTGCCATCCTTGTTCCAAAAGCAAAGGTAGGGGTGTCTCATGCCGGCTCACCGGGCAGATGCTCACAGCTCCCCCGCAGCAGAGGAATAAGCGAGCAGGTAGAGAGAGTCCAGGGTGCCCACCAGTGGCCATCACTCCCCAGGAGCTGAGACAGAGCCTTCTCTGCCGAAAGCATTTCCCCTTTACAGAAAATTAGGAAGTACAGACAACTGGAAACCAGCGTAATTTCCAAAGGAGGAAAATGACATTTGGGGGCGAATTTGGTGCATGACTGACCAGTGCCTAGGTTCTAGAAGTAAGATGTTTAGAATGCAGTTCTTGGGAAGTTTGTGTTTATTCGTTTTTTGTTGTTGCTGTTGCTGTTTGTGTTTGTGGAGTTTGTTTGTTTTGCTTTGTTTGTTTTTTGCTCACAAAAAAACCCAGAAAACAAAACGAAACAAAAAACCCCACCCACACGCCTGAGTGTACAATGCTGCCGGCTGACCTGCGCGGATAGATCAGCCCGACTGGGTAAAGGGTTCTAGCCTAAGCCTTGGACTTAGGGAGCGTGCGGCCGAGGCTGTGTCCTGTTCCAGAAGGCTCCATCAACTGCCATGAAATCAGGTCCCTTGCGGTGTGGCCCGGGGGGCGGGGTCAGAGTCTGTGGTCGGAGGTTCTGAGAAGATGGAGGACGGCAGAGCAGGGCTGGTGACAGGGACAGAGCAACGGAACTCCAATCCCAGGATCTCAGCAGCAGGGGGAGCTGCCCCAGTCCCTGCAGCAAGCACAAAGCCCTAACTAAAGCCTACAATTGCAGATAAGAAACAACAGGGTCCTCAATTTCCAGTTGAGATTGAGGTTCTCAGTTCACAGCCATGAGGGGCAGAAATAACCACTTGTTCTCACCCACAGAAGATGCACCGTAGGAGAGACAGGGCAGACAGGATCTCCCAGAGGTGTCAGTTCAATGTGGTGTTCTGTTAGTGCCATAGTCTCTCCTTCTAACTGTAAGGATTGCTATTTTGATGTTGCCAAAGCCTAACAGTGTGTCTTGTTGGCAGGGGAGACTCAGAAGTTAATGCATAAACATAAGTAAAAATCAGACTGGGGAGGGAGCTGGTGTATTTACACATAAGCTGGTGTTTACGTATTTGTATGAACTGACACGCTTTTAAAAGGAAGTGTGTTTTCCTAGTTCACCATTATTGCTATAGTATACACTTTGGTTGTTCACAGTTTTATCGTAAGTGCTCCCTTCTATCAGCTTTCCATGTGGTACAGTCTTCACTGCAGATTAACTTGATGTATTATGCACCCTGACTTTAATTTTCCTTTTTTTCTCTTTGACATCTTTCATTATGCTGAGGTAGCTGGACTTCTCAAAAATTGTCTTTAAAGGGTTTTGTAACATGTATCACATGTAAATGACCAGACAGAGAGCTTGCTGAAGGAACTTTTTACATCAGTCACTTATCTTATCTAATTAATCATACTTACTTTTTGAAATCTGTGTCATTTGGTGGGAACAGCACACGTGCTTCCCACAGTGGGGTACAGAGTGATAAACTGAGTGGTTAGCCAGTCTGAAAAGCATGATAGGAACATTGCTGTTTGATTTCTATTTACGAAAGATTTCACAACATAAAATTTGTATTTGTACAGCGTTTTGTGTAAAGTTTATTTTTTGATATCTGGGAAACATTTCAAATACTAAGGTTTCATATAACCAGGTTAGATTGGATTCCCAGGAGGTTTGCCCCTCCCCCACCCCAGGGAATTAGTTAATTAAGGTTGCACCCAGTAAATGCTTCCCAGGAAGACTTCTGAGCTTCCATGGGGTGACCTGGTCTCTGCTGAGAGAACATTTGGTGTGTGCTTACATCTGCAGAAACCATCGGGACCCTCTGTGTGGGAAATG
>NW_025410748.1:0-6490 GCF_002201575.2 Neomonachus schauinslandi | reverse complement strand
AAATCTCCGGACCCACAGTTAGGTCGTTTACAGCGAAACCCACCCCAGCGAAGGGCAGGTATGCACCTGCTCTCCCGCAACCGGGCTCTGAGCTCCTCACGTCAGTCCTCTCCGACTGCCCTTGTCAAACGCCTGACTCGATGCTGAAGATCGCCCCCCTGCCAAAACCTATGCTTCCTCGTCCCCAACCTGCGGCAGCGCCTCTGACTACACTTAGCCTTCTCGTCCGGGCCTCTTCTCCCGTTGCCTTCCTCCTCTCTCGCCACCACCGCCAGCAGGGCGCGCGTGGGGACAGCCCTGGTCGGCAGGAGGGGGCGGGTCCTGCGACCGGAAGCCGGAAGCTGGAAGCCGGAAGCCGGAAGCGGGGCTGTGAGGACGTGTTCCGAGGAAGCCAGGGCCGGACCCGGAGGGGCCGGCGACATGGAGCCGCTTTACCAGCAAACGCACAAGTGAGGGCCGCGTCGGGGCACGGGCGGGGGCGCAGCCAGGCTGGGCGAGGCCGGCTCCCCTGGCTGGGGCCTCGGGGCGTCTGCCAGTGTGGAGGCCGAGTCCTTCCGCCGGGGCGCTGCCGGGGGCAGCTCGGAAGCGCTCAATCTCTGGCGGGATGCCCAAGTCAGCGGCGGATGGAGGGTCCCGCCTGATGCGTGGGGACGTTGGGCCGGACGGCTCCTGGGATCTTCGAGGCCGTGACTACCTGCTAGGTAGACTAGGCGAAGGGAAAGTCACACTTACAGATTATAATACTTTGTCCGGCACCTGCCAGCTTGATGCTCTGGGTTGGTAGAGCTGGTGGGGAGTGAAGGCCCCTACACATAGTTTACTATTTACTTGGACCAGTCAAGGGACGTCCGAAGAAAGATCTAAGGTGTGGCCGGATGGGATGGAGGGTAAATGAGCAGTACAAACGGAATCTTCTTTAACGATTTGGAAAGATCCATCATTGGACTAAGGTCGTCAGAAAAAGCTTCCTTGTAGCTCACAGCTCCTAAATGATGTCAGCCCCTACTGTTATTGACACTGATCTTGTTGCTGCTACACTTTTCCCCTTTTTATTTTGCTATGGTTTATACTAGAGAGCATAATGATGGAGTATTTGGTTTGGGTGAGTGAAAATATAGAGCCTACTTTGTAACGGTATTAAAATGACAGAATTTGCTCTCACCCTGGGAGCCTCAGTCTCATATAAAAATTATAGGAAGGGGCTTTAAAAATTTGACCTATGAGTCAGTTGGAAAAGGAATGACAGTTCTCACGTTGCTAAGAAAGGGCAGGTCTTTTAAAGTCTGTCTTTCCCCTCAAGTACTGAACCTGGGAGTTCTGATTCTAGACTTCTTCACCTTGTTTTTCTGATCTATAAAATGTTAGTTTTGGGCCAGTTAAACTTCCAGGCTCCTTTCAGCTTCGTAATCCTGGTGATTGAGTGTCTTAAAGAAGAAAACACACAATTCTGTGAGCATCAGCAATTAACTTTTGCAGTTGCCAAAATTAATGACTGTAGCTGAATTGACACAGCAGTAACTGAGCATATGAATTGCACTGGAACTTTGAACCCAATTTGTGGTTATCTCTTGCCGTGTCCCTGAAATTACATTGAGATCAATAGTTAAAAGTTACGTATCTTGAAAACTCCTGAACCGCCTGAGCAACGAGTGAAAAAAAAAAAGATGAAAATCAGAATAAACATCTTACAGTTAAATAATACTGCATTCGGATGAAATTTATAGAGGAATAAGTAGCCAGCCTTCTATTTTTGATATTCCAGTGGTTGTAAAGGTGCCCATACTTGTCCCCTATATCGTCCAGCCTCATTCACCTTATTATCCCCAGAGATTCTGATTCATTAAGTCTGGAGCACAAGAAGCTCTATTTTTAAAAAGCTCTCCAAGTGTTTTGATGAGCAGCTGGGTGTAAAAACTATTACTTTATCTCAAGACCAGTTTTTCCTTTTTTTGATTTTGCCTTCTGGTGGGAGGCTAATTATAGTAGAGGCAAAGTCAGGGAGATGAGAATGACCAGATGGTTCCCACTACTTTTAAGTAAAAACAACCGCAAAGGTGTGTGTGATGCTATGTAGGTTACATAGCAGTTTCATACTGCATTTGGATCTCTGAGCCTTTAAATAATGGTGATTATTAGTACCCTATTTTACCTAAGACTGAGGTGCCAAGGAGTTAAATGACTTGTTCATGGTCCCTCAGCCACTACATAGTGGAAGCAGAACTTGTAACCAGTATCTTTTAACTCCAGAACATTCCTGCTCACAGTGGTCAGAGGCAGCGTGGATACAAAGTGGTGTTTATGAAGGGGGATGATGGTAGTTCCATGGACTTTTAAAAAGCAATTTCATTCTAAAATTCTTCCTAGATCTTCTACATCTTCTACAGACTTTTTTTTTTAAGTCAGCAACAGTGACTTGCTATCAGATCTCTCTGCTTATTTATGTTACTACCCAAGCCCACCATGACTCCCATGCTGGACAGGGCTAGGACTTCCGGTTTCTAGTGTCCACACCCCCCAAGTCATACCTTTGTATCACCTGTTCCTTACTGGCTTCAAGTGTGTTGTCTGAATTCCCAGTTCAGTTTAAAACAGATTTCCCACCATGCCATTCATACTTGCTTTGTTATTTTGCATTTACTTCCTCTCAGACATGAAATGTAGAGATTGGAATAATTTTCTTGGCTCTGTCTCTCCTAGTTCATTCTAAGCATAGATGGGAAAAGTCAGTAATGTTTCCCTACAAACTAAAGTTTATCCGTTTTAGCTTGGAAAATAGTAAAAGCCACCTGAAGGGTGTTTATAGGGTGGGTGTTGCCATCATCTCTCCCTCTGTCCTCATAGAATTTAAGATCTGAAAGTGGGGGTGGTGGTGCCTGGGTGGCTCAGTTGGTTAGGCATCTGACTCTTGGTTGCGGCTCAGGTCATGGTCTCAGGGTTGTGAGATTGAGCCTGGTGTTGGGCTCCGCCCTGGGCATGGAGCCTGCTAGGAGTTCCCTCTCTCTCTCTCTCTCTCTCTCTCTGCTGCACACCTCCCCCCCACTCGTGCACATTCTCGTGCGTGCTCTCTCTCTCAAGAAATTTAAAAAAATAAAAGGGACTGGCAAGATCTTCCATTCCAACACACTTTGGTCAGGAAAAGGCTTTATAAAACCCAAGACAGTTCATGTACCCTGTGTTTAAGCATGCAGGAGCTCTTGTTTTTCTTCCTTTTCTTGAAGAGAGAGAGTTCATAATTATTCTCGGGGTTCTTTTCATGGGGGAGGGGCACACTGCGCTGAGATCTGTCATCTTGAAATTTGCACCTTTTGGTTCTGGATCTCCCTTAAGGAACAGCAGTGGAGGACAAACCCGTTCCTCTTCGAATGTGTTAACTCTAGATACTTGAAGAGCACCAGCTGCCCCATTTAATTTAGGGTTTTTTCCCTTTTCTTTCCTCAGAGGCTTACTATCACTAGCTCTTTCGACCATTCCTCTTTGTGACTTGAGTTCTAGACTTTCCCGGTCATCTTGTTCATCCATCTTCCGTTAGGGGAAGCCTTTAATAGACAGTGTCCTTTAACAGATGGCTCCCAGAATGAAGTGCCAGTCGATATTGTACATTGGACTTTTTTTAAAAAGTCTTAAGTCAAAACACTTTTCATCCCTGACAAATTTCATCTTACTACTTTAGCCTAAATGAAAAATGTTAATAGTTGTTTTGTGGTACAATATCCTACCTGTTCATTATAGTACAGAATCATATGCAAACTTCATAAGCGTAAGTTGGTTTAAAAAAAAAAAAAATATTGAACAGAACATAGAGCCAAAGGCAGTCCTGGGGTAGAATGCTGGGAATCTTCCCTGGCATCCCTTGGGTACCATCATGTAGCCCACCGTGAAGCCCTCATCCTTGAAGTTTAAAATGCTTGTCAATCCAATGGGAGAAATGTGATATCTCATTATTTTTAATTTGCATTCTCCTGATGACTAGTCAGGTGAAGTGTCTCTTTATATACCTATTGGCCTTTTGGGTTTTCTTTTCTGTCACTTGCCCTTTGCCCATTTTACAGAAGTGCTTTGTTTGACTTTTCCTATTGACTTGTAGCATTTTTCTTAAATATTCTAGACATTAGTCCTTTCTCATCTGCTCCAGGTGTTTTCCAGTCTCTGCCTGTCTTTTTATTTATTTATTTATTTTAATAGTGCCTTCGCTATAAAAAAGTTGTTTTAATGTAGTCAAATTTACCAGCCTTGTGTTTTTTTTTTTTTTTTTTAAAGATTTTATTTATTTATTTGAGACAGAGAGAATGAGAGACAGCATGAGAGGGAGGAGGGTCAGAGGGAGAAGCAGACTCCCTGCCGAGCAGGGAGCCCAATGCGGGACTCGATTCCGGGACTCCAGGATCATGACCTGAGCCGAAGGCAGTCGCTTAATCAAGTGAGCCACCCAGGCGCCCCCAGCCTTGTGGTTTTTGAGGTTTGGGGGATAGTTTTGGTTATTGTCTTGTTTAAGAAATTCTTTAACCTGAATCATAATACGTACTCCTGTGTTTTCTTCAGAAAGTTGTTTTTTTTAATTTAAATTCAGTTACTTAACATCTAGTGTATTATTAGTTTCTGAGGTAGAGTTCAGTGATTCATTGGTTTCTTCAGAAAGTTTTAAAGCCTCACTTTTTCCGTTTGGGCTTTAAACCATTTTGAGTTTATTTTTGTGTATTATATGAGATACCGTCTTCTGCGTGGGTAACAAACTGAGCCTTTGGCATTGATTGTAGTCCATTCTTTTCCCACTCGTTTATGTCATCGAGTCCGCAAACACGGAGGACTCTTTCTAGCCTCTGTTCTTTGCTCTTGAGTCAGCGTTGGGGTCAGGGTTTGTCTGTCTGTCTCTGCACTGCTACCATATTGGTTTTATTATTATAGCTTTGTAATAAGTGTTCATAGGAGGTGGGACAGGTCATCCCTCATACTTACTCAGAGTTGTCTTGGGATATTTTTTGCCCCCACCCCTTTTTTTTATTATGTTCCTGTTCCTGTCAATAATGCCGCTAATTTTCAGATTTGCTCTGTGAAGCTACCATTGAAAATTTACCTCACTGCCTACATGCAGGCCTTCTGTGAAATCCTAATTCTCCTTTCCTTCAGTGTGCCATGCAGTCCTCTACTGCTGTTTCTATGGTAACCTGATCCAGATGTTGGTTAAGTCAAGCTGCATCCCTATATCTGCCTCCAAATCTCCACGTGCCCCATTCTGAACTATCAGGACTTACCTTACTGGAGTAGCAGTCTGGTCCCTCCATCTCTAGTAGTGATTTCTAGTTTCCTCTCAGGGCCGTGGGTCTCACCCAGGTGCACTCAGAGTCATTAGAGAGTTGGCCTTGCTTCTGGTGCCATGGGTCATGTTTAGAGGCTACAGGAAAGCCCTGGAAAAGACAAGAGGAAGTTGAAACCAAATTTGGGCTCCTTTGCTTGCATTGGTCAATTTGGGTTTACAGTTTGTGGTGCTCATGGTGGAGGATGGCTGCTGATGTTTCCCTCAAGGGTTGGAGAGGAAATAAGAGCTCAGCAGATTCCTTCCCTGTGCTTCTAAGGTACAGAGGCCAGAAGCACCAGGAACCAGTTGTCAGGGGCAGCATAAGCAGTAGTCCAGGCCTGATCACAGAGGCCTGCTAGGAAGGGCTCCGAGGGTGACCTTGGCCAAGCCCAGGGGAGCCTCCAGAGAGTGCTCTAGGGCCTGATGTCTGGGACCATGCTAGAGGGCCAGGGTACGGTGTTGCATTTCCAAACAAGATAGCAATCGCCTGGTATTGCCAGGGAGAGGTGTTTACCAAACAGGAGATCCCTATCTTTCAGGACCTTCTCTGATCGTTTTCTGCAGCTAATCACCTCATCCCTTCTCCCCTCCGACCCCAACTCTCTTTCAGGCCGGCCAGCCTGCTTGTAATCCACATGACATGCCTTTTTGCATATCATTTTCTTCATCTCTTCCCTCACCAGATCATGTCTCCCATCTTCAAAATGATCTTCAGAACTCGCTTCACCCCACCAGTTTCCCCCAGCGTACTCTTTTATGTTCTTGCCTTTGCTTGACACCACCACTCCTCAGCTTCCTTTTTGTTTATCCTAGTATGTATGAGTGCTCTCTCAAATCTTGGGACTTTTCATGTCCCTCTGGCCTGTCATTCCTAATTACATTGTTTCTCAAGGACAAGGATTATATCTGTCCTGCCCTTTGACTCTCCCTAGTACAGACCAGCACTCGGCACATTGGGTCAAAGAACAGAGAGTGGGATTGGCTGGGTCCAGATTGAGGTTTATCACTTGCTGTGTGACCTTGAACAAGCTACATAACCTTTCTGGGCTTCAGTTGTCTTATTTACAAAATGAAGATGATAATGGTGCTTTCCTCGTGGGGTTATTGACTTCGAGAATGTCTTAGATGTGGCAAGTGCTCAGTAAATGCTGCCTGTCAGTATTATTATTCATATTCGTGTTAAATTATTAGAAACCC
>NW_025410747.1:0-6492 GCF_002201575.2 Neomonachus schauinslandi | reverse complement strand
AGGTGATTTTTTTTTAAATTCCTTCATTATTTTATTAACATATAATGTATTATTTGTTTCAGGAGTACAGGTCTGTGATTCATCAGTCTTACACAATTCACACTGTTCACCATAGTACGTACCCTCCCCAATGTCAATCACCCAACCACCCCATTCCCCCACCTCCCTCCACTCCAGCAACCCTCAGTTTGTTTCCTGAGATTAAGAGTCTCTTAAGGTTTGTCTCCCTCTCTGGTTTTGTCTTGTTTCATTTTTCCCTCCCTTCCCCTATGATCCTCTGTCTTGTTTCTCAAATTCCTCATATCAGTGAGATCATATGATACTTGTCTTTCTCTGATTGACTTATTTTGCTTAACATAATACACTCTAGTTCCATCCACATCATTGCAAATGGCAAAATTTCATTTTTTTGATGGCTGCATAATATTCCATTGTATATATACACCACATCTTCTTTATCCATTCATCTCTTGATGGGCATCTAGGCTCTTTCCATAGTTTGGCTATTGTGGACATTGCTGCTATAAACATAGGGGTGCACATGCCCCTTCAGATCACTACATTTGTATATTTGGGGTAAATACCCAGTAGTGAAATTGCTGGGTCATAGGGTAGCTTCCTTAGGTGATTCTAATGTACAGCCACAGTTCAGAAAGTACTACTCTGATCCTTTGGTTTTGTGTGTTTGCAGCAGCAGGGTTCAATAGTCCAAGTATAAGGCAGGGAGGCAAGTGGCCAAATTGATCAGAGTTACAGTTCTGCTGGGCAGATTCAGAGAAAGGACAAGGGAAAGGCATTGAAGGGTTGGGCTAGAGTCTAGGCTGAGACAAGAAAATGGAGACATGAGGTAATAAAAAGACTGAGAAAATAGAGTAGCCAAGGAGTGATGAACACATGTGGAAAGAGTAAGAGGGTGATTGATCTGGACACGATGAAAAAAGAGCATCCTCTTTCAACTTTCTGATGAACTAAAGCCACTCCTTGGGTAACATGCCCTTGATAATACTTTTTATTTTCTATTTTAGAGAAAGAGAGAGAGAAGTAGGGGGATGGGGGCATGGGCAGAGGGAGAGAGAGAGAGACTCTCAAGCAGGCTCCATGCTGGGCATGGACATGGGGCTTGATCTCATGAGCCTGAGATCACAACCTGAGCCAAAACCAAGAGTCGGACACTTAACCAACTGAGCCACCCAGGTGCCCCGAACATACTTTTAAAAATATTTCAGTGCAAAACTATGAAAAGATAGAAAATAGAGTTTATTTATTTGTTTTTAAGTTTATTTATTTATTTATTTGAGAGAGAGTGAGTGAGAGAGAGAACACAAGCAGGGGGAGTGGCAGAGGCAGAGGGTCAGGGAGAAGCAGACTCCCCACTGAGCAGGGAGCCCGATGCAGGTCTCTATCTCAGGACCTGGGGATCATGACCTGAGCTGAAGTCAGACACTTAGCTGACTGTGCAACCCAGGTGCCCCCAAAATAGAGTTTATAGAGAGAAAAGTAGCAATGAGGTCAATGCTTAAAGTATGGAGGAGCAGAAAGTGTACATAGTGGGGAAGAAGTCTCCATTAAAAATATATCTATATCTATTTATATAAAGTTTCTTATTCTTCATGTATCAATCTAAGTTTATTAGTAACTAAGAATATTTAGCAACTAAGGAAGTGACTGGAATTTTCAAATTTAGTGTGTATTAGGGAGTAGTATGATTTTGACATAATCCCTCCTCTGGAAGTAGGGACATGAATAATGCTTTTCTCTAAAGAAGGGATGTGACCAGTAAAATTTAGGGACCCTAGGTATATTATTTTTAAGTTATTAGAATGATCTTAAGTAATCTACATATAGTGTAAGTTTTTAAACAATAGAGGCCCCAGAATGAGACAAATGATAAACAAGGCACAAACAGACCTTGAAACAAAACCTGTTTATATTTCTGTAAGAGTCTAGGACAAAAATGTGAACTATTCCTCATGGGGAGGAGCAAGATGGCGGAGGAGTAGGAGACCTAAATTTCGTCTGGTCCCAGGAATTCAGCTAGATAGTTATCAAACCATTCAGAACAGGTACAAACTCAACAGGAGATCGAAGAAAAGAACAGCAGCAATTCTATGAACAGAAAAGCAACAACTTTCTGGAAGTTTTGGGTCTCTTCTGATTTGTTTAGTGTATGTTTTTCTGGGGTCATTGTTACCCTTTTAGCATTTTGTTCTCTCATTCATCTATTCTCCTCTGGACAAAATGACAAGACAGAAAAACTCACCTCAGAAAAAGAACAAGAGGCAGTACCAACTGCCAGGGACCTAATCAATACAGACATTAGTAAGATGTCAGAACTAGAGTTCAGAATGACGATGATAAAGATACCAGCTGGGCTTGAAAAAAGCAAAGAAGATACTAGAGAATCCCTTTCTGGAGAAATAAAAGAACTAAAATCTAACGAAGTTGAAATCAAAAAGGCTACTAATGAGGTGCAATCAAAAATGGAGGCTCTAACTGCTAGGATAAATGAGGCAGAAGAGAGAATTAGTGATATAGAAGACCAAATGATGGAGAATAAAGAAGCTGAGAAAAACAGAGATAAATAGCTACTGGATCATGAGGGGAGAATTTGAGAGATAAGTGATACCATAAAGTGAAACATTAGTATAATAGGGATCCCAGAAGAAGAAGAAAGAGAGAGGGGGGCAGAAGGCATACTGGAGCAAATTATAGCAGAGGACTTCCCTAATTTGGGGGAAAAAGGCATCAAAATCCAGGATTTACAGAGAAGCCCCCTCAAAATCAATAAAAATAGGTCAACACCCCGACATCTAATAGTAAAACTCACGAGTCTCATAGACAAAGAGAAAATCCTGAAAGCAGCTCAGGATAAGACGTCTGTAACCTACAATGGTAGAAACATTAGATTGGCAACAGACTTACCCACAGAGACCTGGCAGGCCAGAAAGGACTGGCATGATATATTCAGAGCACTAAATGAGAAAAATATGCAGCCAAGATACTATATCCAGTTAGGCTGTCATTGAAAATAGGAGAGATAAAAAGCTTCCAGGACAATCAAACACTAAAAAAATTTGTGAACACCAAACCAGCCCTACAAGAAATATTGAAAGGGGTCCTTTAAGCAAAGAAAGAGCCTGAAAGTAACATAGACCAGAAAGAAACAGAGACAATATACAGTAACAGTCACCTTACAGGCAATACAATGGCACTAAATTCATATCTTTCAATAGTTACCCTGAATGTAAATGGGCTAAATGCCCCAATCAAAAGACACAGGGTAGGGCGCCTGGGTGGCTCAGTTGGTTAGGCGACTGCCTTCGGCTCAGGTCATGATCCTGGAGTCCCGGGATCGAGTCCCGCATCGGGCTCCCTGCTCAGCAGGGAGTCTGCTTCTCCCTCTCCCACTCCCCGTTTGTGTTCCCTCTCTCACTGTGTCTTTCTCTGTCAAATAAATAAATAAAATCTTTAAAAAAAAAAAAAGACACAGGGTATCAGATTGGATAAAAAAACAAGACCCATTGATATGCTGTCTACAAGAGACTTAATTTAGACCCAAAGACACCTCCAGATTTAGTCAGGGGCTGGAAAACCATTTACCATGCTAATGGACATCAAAAGAAAGCTAGGGTGGCAATCCTTATATCAGACAAATTAGATTTTAAACCAAAGACTGTAATAAGAGATGAGGAAGGACACTATATCCTACTTAAAGGGTCTGTCCAATAAGAAGATTTAACAATTGTAAATATCTATGCCCCTAACATGGGAGCAGCCAATTCTATAAGCCAATTAATAACAAAAGCAAAGAAACACATCGACAACAATACAATAATAGTGGGGGACTTTAACACCCCCATCACTGAAATGGACACATCATCTAAGCAAAAGATCAACAAGGAAATAAAAGCTTTAAATGACACACTGGACCAGATGGACTTCACAGATATATTCAGAACATTCCATCCCAAAGCAACGGAATACACATTCTTCTCTAGTGCCCATGGAACATTCTCCAGAATAGATCACATCCTGGGTCACAAATCAGGTCTCAACTGGTACCAAAAGATTGGGATTATTCCCTGCATATTTTCAGACCACAGTGCTTTGAAACTAGAACTCAATCACAAGAGGAAAGTTGGAAAGAACTCAAATACATGGAGGCTAAAGAGCATCCTACTAAAGAATGAATGGGTCAACCAGGAAATTAAAGAAGAATTAAAAAAATTCATGGAAACAAATGAAAATGAAAACACAACTGTTCAAAATCTTTGGGAGGCAGCAAAGACGGTCCTAAGATGAAAGTATATAGCAATACAAGCCTTTCTCAAGAAACAAGAAAGTTCTCAAATACACAACCTAACCCTACACCTAAAGGAGCTAGAGAAAGAACAGCAAATAAAGCCTAAACCCAGCAGGAGAAGAGAGGTAATAAATATCAGAGCAGAAATCAATGAAATAGAAACTAAAAGAACAGTAGAACAGATCAACGAAACTAGGAGCTGGTTCTTTGAAAGAATTAATAAGATTGATAAATCCCTGGCCAAACTTATCAAAAAGAAAAGAGAAAGGACCCAAATAAATAAAATCATGAATGAAAGAGGAGAGATCAACCAACACCAAAGAAATACAAACAATTATAAGAACATATTACGAGCAACTATATGCCAGCAAATTAGATAATCTGGAGGAAATGGATGCATTCCTAGAGATTATCAACTACCAAAACTGAACCAGGAAGAAATAGAAAACCTGAACAGAGCCATAACCAGTAAGGAAATTGAAATAGTAATCAACTATCTCCCAACAAACAAGAGCCCAGGGCCAGATGGCTTCCCAGGGGAATTCTACCAAACATTTCAAGAAGAATTAATACCTATTCTTCTGAAAATGTCCCAAAAAATAGAAATGGAAGGAAAACTTCCAAACTCATTTTATGAGGCCACCGTTACATTGATCCCAAAACCAGACAAGGACCCCATCAAGAAGGAGAACTACAGATCAATATCCCTGATGAACATGGATACAAAAATTCTCATCAAAATACTAGCCAATAGGATCCAACAGTACATTAAAAGGATTATTCACCACAATCAAGTGGGTTTTATTCCTGGGCTGCAAGGTTGGTTCAACACCCACAAATCAATCAATGTGATACAATACATTAATAAAAGAAAGAACAAGAACCATATGATCCTCTCAATAGATGCGGAAAAAGCATTTGACAAAGTACAGCATCCTTTCTTGATTAAAACTCTTCACAGCATAGGGATAGAGGGAACATACCTCAACATCATAAAAGCCATCTATGGTACCCACAATGAGTATCATTCTCAATGGGGAAAAACTGAGAGATTTTTCCCTAAGGTCAGGAACGCGGCAGGGATGTCCACTATCATCACTGCTATTCACCATAGTACTAGAAGTCCTAGTCACAGCAATCAGACAACAAAAAGAAATAAAAGCCATCCAAATCAGCAAAGAAGAAATGAAACTCTCACTTTTTGCAGATGATATGATACTTTATGTTGAAAACCCAAAAGACTCCACCCCAAAACTGCTAGAACTCATACAGGAATTCAGTAAAGTGGCAGGATATAAAATCAATGCACAGAAATCGGTTGCATTTCTATACACCAACGAGAAGACAGAAGAAAGAGAAATTAAGGAATTGATCCTATTTACAATTGCACCCAAAACCGTAAGATGCCTAGGAATAAATCTAACCAAAGAGTCAAAAATCTGTACTCAGAAAACTATAGAATACTCATGAAAGAAATTGAGGAAGACACAAAGAAATGGAAAAACATTCCATGCCCATGGATCGGAAGAAGTAATATTGTGAAAATGTCTATGCTACCTAGAGCAATCTACACATTCAATGCAATCCCCATCAAAATACCATCAACTTTTTCCAAAGAAATGGAACAAATAATCCTAAAATTTGTATGGAACCAGAGAAGACCCCAAATAGCCAGAGGAATGTTGAAAAAGAAAAGCAAAGCTGGTAGCATCACAATTCCAGACTTCAAGCTCTATTACAAAGCTGTCATCATCAAGACAGCATGGTACTGGCACAAAAACAGACACATAGATCAATGGAACAGAAGAAAGAGCCCATAAATAGAACCTCAACTCTATGGCCAACTAATCTTCGACAAAGCAGGAAAGAATGTCCAATGGAAAAAAGACAGTCTCTTCAACAAATGGTGTTGGGAAAATTGGACAGCCACATGCAGAAGAATGAAACTGGACCATTTCCTTACACCACACACAAAAATAGACTCAAAATGGATGAAAGACCTAAATGTGAGACAGGAATCCATCAAAATCCTTGAGGAGAACACAGGAAGCAACCTCTGTGACCTCAGCCGCGACAACTTCTTCCTGGAAACATAGCCAAAGGCAAGGGAAGCAAGGGCAAAAATGAACTATTGGGACTTGGTCAAGATAAAAAGCTTTTGCACAGCAAAGGAAACAGTCAACAAAACC
>NW_025410746.1:0-6492 GCF_002201575.2 Neomonachus schauinslandi | reverse complement strand
AGCACCAGCGAATAGTAATTCTTGAAGGTGGACACCAGCTTGAAGGGAACGTGGGGTGACAGGGTGCAGGTCACCTGCCCGTTGGCACCAGAGTCACGGTCGGACACGCTGATCAGGGCAATGACACTGCCCACATGAGCATCTTCTCGCACCGGGAGAGCCAAAGAAGTGATAACCACCTCGGGTGAATTATCATTTTCATCTAGAACTTCCACTAGTACAGTGCAGTGACCAACCATTGGTGGGTTTCCTTTATCAGTAACATCTACATGAATTTCATAAGTGTTACTATCCTCAAAGTCAATAGCATCATTTACTCTTATTTCTCCCGTTTTTTCATTCATTAGAAATTTCCGCCTTATGCTGGGTGGAACCAAAGAACTAAATGAATATATCATTTCTTTGTTTATTCCTTCATCTGCATCAGACGCATTTAGCCATATTACTAACGTTTGTTTCGCTGAATTTTCATACATCTTAACTTCATAAACGGATCGGTCAAATATAGGCGCATTATCATTGGCATCCAACACCAAGATCAGCAGAGTAACAGATCCAGTATATTGCGGTTTGCCTCCATCAGTTGCGGTTAATAACAACTGAAGCTGAGGATTTTCTTCACGATCCAGCATTTTTCCTAGAACAAGCACTGGGGTTTTGCCTTTGTCCTTTCTGTTTATAATATCAAGAATGAAAAACTCATTTGGACTGAGTCTGTAAGTAAGCACTGCATTCTCTCCAACATCCGCATCAGATGCGCCTTCTAGCGGAAACCGAGAGTCAAGCAGTCGAGATTCGGGTATTGAAAGCTTTTGTTCTGAAACGGAGAAGACCGGCGGGTTGTCGTTAATGTCCTTTACCTCCACCTCCACATGGAAAACCTGCAGCGGCCTGTCCACGATCACCTCCAGGTGGATGCTGCACTCCGCGCTCCGTCCACACAGCTCCTCCCGGTCGATCCGAGAATTCACAAACAAAATGCCATTCTGCAGATTTACCTCCAGAAGATCCCCGTGACCCTTGGACGCCACTCGGAAAAGGCGCGGCACCAGCTCTGCCAGCTCCAGCCCCAAGTCCTGGGCGATGCGGCCCACGAAGGTGCCGTGTTTGGCCTCCTCCGGCACAGAATAATGGACCTGGCCCCTCCCCGCCTTCCAGGCTGCGAGAAGCAGAAGCAGGAGAAGCTGGCGTAAGTCTCTTGGGCTGCTGGGTGTGTAGACCAACATCATACCTTTCTGCCGATTAACAAATTGATGAATCAGCGGTCTAGAACAAACATGCTCTCTGAAATTTTGCTATTTGACTTCTTACATCTAATTTTATCGAAATGGCTGAGATCTGAGAATGTAGCTCCTTTCTAGTCCTTGAGAAACAGGATTATGCCTTTGTTCTAAAAACATTTTATGGAAGACAGCGACATCCGGTGGCTGATGTGTAAGAACAATTCCATGAATTTAACAACTTGTCTTGCATTCATAGTTTTTCATTCTATTTTGACGTATTTGTATCTCTATGGATCTCTAAAAGTTCACATGATGTCTCTTTTGTATTGACAATAATTATTGTTTACCCCTAGTTCAGGGTTTTTAGAGCACAGAACCTCAGAGAAGTAATTTCCTCTCCAACCATGATTATCATTAGTTACATTTGAAAATAGTCTTAATATTTGTATATACTGAGTGTATTAGTATTTTGCTGGATAACAAATTTAGACCACTTCAAGTTTTTTTAAAGATCTGATTTATTTGAGAGAGAGAGAGAGAAAGAGAGAATGAGTGGCGGGGAGGAGCAGAGGGAGAGTGAGAAGCAGACTCCCCATTGAGCAGGGAGCTTCATGAGGGACTTGATCCCAGAACCCTAGGACCATGACTTGTGCCAAAGGCAGGTACCCCTAAATATCTTCAAGTTTTGACACTTAATTCCCTTCTCTTTGTCATTTTCTTGAGATTAAATAAACCTTACTAGACACTAATCTGAAGAATCAGTTCTCTGTGAGGTGTTCAGTCATCCCTAGATAGTTGAGAGAAGATCATAGCTTCAACATCAGAAGTATCTCCATTCTGACTCCTCTTCTTAAACTTACTAGTTGTGTGACTTGGGGAAAATAATTTAACCTCTCTGTCTCTGTTTCCAGTTTTATAACATTGCTATAATAATAATATGGTGGTTGTATGAATTATGATACATTAAATGCCTAGGATTATACCTTAAGGAGAGTGCGTGCTTCATAAATGGCAATATTCTCAGGCCTCAATTTAGCCACATTTATTTTCACATTGTGTCAAAACCACAATAGGCTTTTTGGTAAAAATTATTACCTGTAGAATATTATCACTCTGCAATGCCTGTACTGTTACTACCGCACAGGCTGGTGGTTCCTATCTTTAGAAAAACAGAAAAGTACTTTTATTGAGAAATCAGCTATACAAGGAGAAGTTTCACTTTTTCCTATGCATCTCACATGGGCAAAAATAAACTTCATTATGATTCTAAATAAAATAATTCAAAAATTTATGATTTCCACTTGCAGAAACAAGTGCTTTCATCTCTGTTATATTTAATCTTTTCAAGGACCCCAAGTGTACAGTTTTGGAATTACCTAATAGTTCTCTCAGTGTCAATAAAGCTTTTCATCACTACCTGCAGTAAAAACATTTTCTTTCTCAAAGTTCTTGGAATCAAATATTCAGCAACTGAAATTAATATATCTATACTACTGGAAAAAAAAGAGAGAAAGTTCTCTTTTCCCAAGAAGGGAAAACTTAATAATAGGACCTTTGGTCTTATCCAAAGGTTAATTTATTTACTTTAATGATGTTGTGATTTATAAAAGAGATAAAAATTTTTGAATTCTTTCAGTTGTTATTAAGAGCTGAAAAATAGAGCAACATTTATGAACAAGAAAATGGACAGGAATAAGTCATTTAATTCATTGATTCATCTGTTCTACCAAATTGTTTTTACACTTTTCTACTTCTTTAGACTGATCTTAGGTTAAAGTCCATTCAAATTCTGATTTTAAGCGTTATTTTTCTTGTAAAGCATGAATTAAAGTATAACAAATTGTGGATCCATCCACAATACCAATCAATGTTTAGTTTGAGTTATTACCTGAAATCTAATAAGTTTATCAGTGAATAATCATCTCAATACAAGGTAATGACATAAACTAAACTCCATTCCTGTTAAAGTGCATTTTATAGCAAGTAATAACATAAATATGCCAATTAAATCTTCAATAATGAATACAAAGTAGGGGGTAGTTAAATTATATCCTGTCAAATCATAAGAACTTGGTTTGCCAAGCATCTCACAGAGCTATTGGATCTAAAACTTCAGTTGAATAAGAACCACCTGGGGTGTTTATTAAAATGCATATTTGCCAGTCCTAATTATTTCAGAAATGTTGGGATGGAATCTGGGAACCTGAATGTTCAATAAGAACTCCAGGTGTTGCTAATGTGCTTAGCATTATCAGGTCTAGGATAGGATAGGCTGACCATAGGCCACAAGTTACCTGGGATATACTCCATTTATGTCTGTGGTCTTCTGTATTTATTTATAGAGTCCCTTCACTCGCAAGTGTCTAAAATTGGGTCAGAACTTAGATAGTTAGCCCTATATAAAAACTACAATTTAGGGACTGACATAGGGAAGTTTCATTATTGGCTTCATGATTGCTGCTTGAATTGAAGAGTGTTATCCACAGAAACACAGAGAGCTAGCTGCTAAGCAAAATACTGAAGTGTCTTCCATGCTCTCAACTCTCTATTTTGAATTTCTGAGCTGTTTTAAGTCCTAACCTCCCTGGACTACAGTGTGCTCATACTTCCTGATGATGCAAAAGATAAATTCATTAGATGTTCACTGATCTTCTGAAAATTTGTGTAGGACAATAGCCCGTATTCAGGAGAAAATAAATATTAATATAAAGTACTAAATTACCAATTATATCAATACAGCCATCAATAATAAAGAATAAAATTTATAATTATAGAAGATATAGTAAATAATAATACTAGCTCTAAGAGACTAAAGGAGTGGGGGGGTTAAATTTCTAGCACTCCTCAATCCATATAATCCACATAACATACAATCAAATACCTGGGCCCAATTCACTTAATTCATTGATTCATCTATTCTACTAAATTGTTTTTATACTTTTCTACTTCTTTAGACTGACCTTAGGTTAAAGTCCATTCAAATTCTGATTCAGGTGTCCTTGCACATGAAAAAGTACACCAACAGAGATATTTGAAGATATAAGTCTGGATTTAAGGTGAATATGCTGACAGACATGGACAGGATTGATCACAGGAGGTCAGAGAATACTCAAGTTTTTTAAAAAAGATTTTTTTTATTTATTTATTTATTTGAGAGACAGAGAGATAGAATGAGAGAAAGAGAGTGAGAGCATGAGAGAGGGGAGGGTCAGAGGGAGAAGCAGACTCCCCGCTGAGCAGGAAGCCCAACGTGGGACTCAATAGCAGGACTCTAGGATCATGACCTGAGCGGAAAGGCAGTTGCTTAACCAGCTGAGCCACCCAGGTGCCCTGAGAATACTCAAGTTTTGAAAGAAATATAATGAAAAGAGGGGCCCCAGGAGGGGCACAGTTGGTTGAGCGGTGGACTCTTGATTTCATGTCAGGTCATGATCCCAGGGTCTTGAGATTGGCCTTGTGTTGGACTCTGGGCTCAGCAAGGAGTCAGCTAAAGTTTCTCTCTCCCTCTCCCTCTGCCCCCACCCCAAGCTTGCTTGCTTGCTTTCTCTAAAATAAATAAACAAATACATCTTTTTAAAATATATATATAATGAAAAGAAAATAGATTGCTTTATAACATATACCAAACATGTCCTCTATAAGGGAAAAGAAAAAGTTACTGAAATATATTATTTAAGTGAATTTTACTTGCACTTTTATGGTTTTATTGTGGCTCTATTCTCAAAGCTACTCTGATTTTGCTCTGCTGAGTTTTTAATTAAGGAATACCTTGTTAAAAATCTAACACAATAAAAATACTAGAATAGAAAAATAAGTCACATAACAAAATTTTAAAATAAGTACCAAGTTTCTAAAATATAAATTAGAAAACAAAAACTTGGACTAAAGACAGAGTGTGAAGTACCACCAATCTGAAAGTCACATGCCACAATTCAGGAAATATAAGTTTAACATGTAATGAGTTTAAAGGTGCAGTTGATTCATCTCCAGATTTGTCTTTCAGAATATTGAGAGAAAAAGTAAATCAACATCTCCACTGATAGGGGTAACTTTTTAAAGTTATAGACTGAATTTCAAGAGAATTCAAAGTGTAGAATGTACATATATCTGCAATGTACAAACATGTATACTAACAAAAATTTCAGTAAAAAGGAGAAAGTCTTCTGAAGAAAGAAAGTACCTCTCAGGAAGTATTTTCTGCAATATCAGATAGAAGATCAATTTTAAGAAATTTTCTAAATGTAAAAAAGATTCTCAATCAATACACTGTCAAGCATATAGAAACATGTTTTACAAAAATTGGAATGAGGGGCATCTGGGTAGCTCAGTCGTTAAATGTCTGCTTTTGGCTCAGGTCATGATCCCAGGGTCCTGTCATGCAGCCCCACATCAGGCTCCCTGCTCAGCTGGAAGCCGGCTTCTCCCTCTCCCACTCCCCCTGCTTGTGTTCCTTCTCTTGCTGTGTCTGTCTTTGTCAAATAAATAAAAATCTTCAAAAAAAGTTGGAATGAATTATTTTTCTAACATTTGTTGTCAGAATTAGATTACTATGGTAAAGTAACAGTTTTCTAGGGTATACTGAAATTTATTCATTGAAATAATAAACATTGAGTAGTGCTGGCCAAACATGTCTCCAGTCTCCATCCAGAGAAAGGTAGAAAATGACAGTTACGTATTTCCGCTTTGGGATTTCTTATAAACAATAGATTATATACTAAAGTACCATGCAAACTTTAGAAATGAGGGGCACCTGGGTGGCTCAGTCAGTTAAGCGGCTAAGCGCTTAAGGGTCTACCTTTTGCTCAGGTCATGATCCCAGGTTCCCACATCGGCTCCCTGTTCAGCTGGGACTCTGGTCCTTCTTCTCACTATGCCACTCCCTTCTCTCATACGCGCCCACGCTCTCTCGCGCGCGCGCACTCTCAAATAAATCAGTAAGATCTTTTTTTTAAAGAAATTAATAAATGATAGACTTGTGTTGAAGTATGCTTAATATGTAGCAATTAAGTTGTTTTTCACTGAATAGTCTCCAGGTACAGTGGCAGCGCAGCTTTAGGAATTCAATATGATTCCCATGGCAGGTTTTAAATGAAATTGATTTCAGCAACCAATAAATATTTACTCAATGTATGGATTTTAATGATTTGTAATTGGAAGTCAAAATACAAAAGGCAGGTATAAACTTAAAGTATTCAACTTCCGAATAATAAAGAAGAAGATATTGGCAGATCTCTAGAATAAATGAGTAAAAACTATTTAAAAGCACCGT
>NW_025410745.1:0-6493 GCF_002201575.2 Neomonachus schauinslandi | reverse complement strand
GGGTGGGGTGGGAGGGATGGGGTGACTGGGTGATAGACACTGGGGAGAGTATGTGCTCTGGTAAGCGCTGTGAATTGTGCAAGACTGTTGAATCTCAGATCTGTACCTCTGAAACAAATAATGTAATATATGTTAAGAAAAAAAAAAGAAGAAGGTAGCGGGAGGGGAAGAATGAAGCGGGGGAAATCGGAGGGGTAGAGGAACCATGAGAGATGATGGACTCTGAAAAACAAACTGAGGGTTCTAGAGGGGAGGGGGGTGGGAGGATGGGTTAGCCTGGTGGTGGGTATTGAAGAGGGCACATTCTGCATGGAGCACTGGGTGTTATGCACAAACAATGAATCATGGAACACTTCATCTAAAACTAATGATGTAATGTATGGGGATTATCATAAGAATAAAAAAATTAAAAAAAAAAAAAAACTTAAATGTCAGCAACATTCACCTTCACCGGCCTCACGGAGCTAGTATGTGGCAGATATCGCTCTCGAACCTGGATTCTCACACTCCCTTGATGTCTGTTTGCCGTGTTAATTCCATGTGCCCTCTTCCTTTGCCCAGCGTGGGGTCTTACCGACTCCCAGGTCTGACCTTTGCATTTCTAACCCTTTCTGTTTCTGTATGAGCCCCAAGGACGAAAGACAGAATTACAACACGAGGGAATTCGGTGAGGAAAAGCATAGAGATAGGAACGGCATGGTAGAAAGTGGAAACAATGAGAAAGCTATTTACTTGAGCTGAACGGTGGTGAAGATGCAGCGTGGTTTGTCCTTTGAAATCAGACAGACACAAAACCTGGCTTCACTGTTTATTTCATTCTGCAGGCCAGACCCTGGCCTAAACTCAGGATTTCAATCTTTACATCTGGAAAATGGGCTTAATGACAACCACGATTCAGGCTTGCTGAGAGGATTATAAATTATTTTCATAAAGTCTCTAGAATGTAATAGGCACACAATAAATGGGCACTGTGTTTACTATGGTAGAAAATTGTAAATATTAAACCAATGGTTGTATTCTTCCCCTGGCTGAAAATCATCAATGGTTCCCAGTTAATGCCTTGAAAATACTACCAGAATTCACTAACCATATAGAAGATGTCCAGCAGCATGCAAGTGACAAGTGATAGGGACAATTAAAGCTCTGTGTTCAGAGAAAGAAAAAAAGCCAAAAATAAAACACAGTGAAAAAAAAAGATAAATGAAAGAAATAAATATTTAACTAAGAAAAGCTAAACTTAAATCACTTAGAAGTGAATATAGAATATTTTATGACTTTGAAGTATTTAAGAATTTCGAATATAAGATATAAAAGCATTAACCATAAAAGGAAATATTTGTAACATATCAAAGGATTAATAGTCCAACATGCTAAGAATAAGATTGGCAATTCATAGAAAATATGAATGACTAATAAACATTTGAAAAGATGTTCCACCTCATAGATACCAACAAGAATGAAAAGCAAAGCAAATATTAAATGGGAATTGTTTGCTTATCAATGGGCAAAAATGAAAGGAGATTGTGAACATCAGGGGCTAGGAAGGATGTTGGGAAACAAACATTTTTATATATTTTTGGTGAGACAGTGAGTATCTATAACACTGATGGAAAGTAATCTGACATTTTTTATTAAAATTAAGAAGGGCAGTCATGGGAGTAAAGGCATAGCACAGGGAATCTAGTCAATGATATTGTAATCCTATCATATGGGGACGGGTGGTAGCTACACTCGTGGTGAGCACAACATAACATATAGAGAAGTTGAATCACTATCTTGTACACCTGACACGAATGTAACATTGTGTGTTGGCTGCAAATAAAAAAATGAAATAATAAAATTAAAAGTGCATATACATTTTGGTTCAACAATATGACTTTTGGTAATAAAATACTAGTGAGTAAATATAAAAAGATAAGGACAGATTGATGAATTGCATGTATAAGCAAAACACTGGTATCAATCTGAATCGTGGGGCATATTTTCATGATAATATATCATACTAGAAAATACTAAGATCTATGAAAGCAGACATAGCTTTAACTGTATTGACTTGGAAGAGTGTTCCAGTTTGCTTTGGATTAAAGAAAACAAACTACAAGATAATATTACCTGATCCATTTTCATAAACAAAAAGGAATCAAAAATGCTTTTAATATGGGATGTATATAACTACATACACAAAGGTAGCAGGTTGAGAAGAGAGAGAGAAACTATTTAATTTACTTTGGAAAATTCCCTAGTTCTTGAATGATTCAATTTACTTATTTGATTTAACCCAAATTGCTAAAAAACAGATAATCGATTAAATGCCTTTTAAAAAAATAATAAGACAGAAAATGTATCCTGCCCACATTCATAACACTCAGAAAATAAACTAGCATGAAGAGGACAAGCATGGAAATCAAAGTAAGAATCAAGTAGAAGAAAGCATCTTGTGAACTTGAAAAAGAATCGCAATCCTTAAGTGAGGTTGGGTTGTGATTAGAAAAGAATGCAATCCGATATTGTCATCTCATTGTCATTAGTATTTCCTTGATCACTATTGGGGTAGTTGGAACATCTTTTCATATGGCCATGAGCCAATCATATTTCTTCTTCAACTCATCTACCTGTATTTTTTTCCATGCGCACTTAAATAGTATCAATTTGTAAGTGCTCTAGATATTTCAAGGATATAAACACTTGAAAAAAAATTCTTACTTTCTCAAAGTTCCAGTCTGTCATATATCCAAGGAGCATAATAAAACCTACCTCACAGGACAAATACTTCATTTTTCCACATAGAAAATATCAAAACTTATTAAGAAAGGCAAAAGTTGAGATCTGGCCACTTGCATAAGGTATTGAATTTGAAAACATATTCTGAGTGTCTACAATACATCAGCTACTCTGCTAGTCACTGGTAATAGAAAGATGACTAACACAGGTCTTTAACCCCAAAGAATTCATGTGTGTAGGTGATGAAGTGAAATAAGTCGACAGTTGTACCAGAGTTTAATAGCTGTAATATTAGATTAATAAGCATAATAATAGAAGCCTTCACCAATACCCTAATAACATGCTTCCTCCTTGCTTTATGCTCTTAAAGAATCCTGCACCTCTCCTTGGTGGTACTTGCCATAATTGCAATTAATTAATTATGGTTTGTCTCCCCGATGACTCTGACTGCAAGCACTGTTCACCACACCTACAACACAGTTAGCATATGGTCAGCTTCCAGTAAGTACCTATTGGCTGAATGACAGAGAGCACGTGGTGTAGTGATAGGACAGCAGGAAAAGGCAGCTCTGATGAGGTGGTTAAGGAAAATAGAAGGTGAGATATTTGATTTTCCTCTCAAACATGAGATGAGATTCCCCAGATGGAGGAGGGCAGAGATGTTGGCATGGCCAATGAGAATAGCCAATGGGATGGTATAACAAGAGCATAGAAACTATGAAATAGGATTGGTAGGGGGTGAAATTGAAGACTTAGGTAGGGATCAAGTCCCAGAAAGTTATGCTAAGGACTTCAGAGTTTTTCCTACAGGATGTTGGGGAGTTTTAAAGCAACAGAGTGACAAAATCACATTTGTGCTTTCAGAAAATCATACGGTGGCAGCATGGGGGAAGAAACTAAGGCTGAGCAAACAGTGAGGAGAGTAAGTATGGCACATAGTAGGCTCAGGAAATATGTGTTAAATAAGTGAATGGGATAGACAAGCTATAGTTAACATTTACATTAAAAAAAAAAGTACCTCTCTTTTAGGTTGCCTTATCCATGTAACATGTCAACTGATTAGTAACATCATACTCTGCATAGATGACCCAAGATTCCCAAATTTTCAGCAAAGAACTGAATTGTTCATGGCAAGCAAGAAGGCAGGATTGAGAGGGTAAGCATCCAATCAGGATAGGAATGGATTTCATCAAAGACTGGAGATGACATTTCATTAAGTTGCATGTCAACAGCAGGAACAATTTCACTTAGAATGCCAGTGGTTTTACCATTTTTTTAATCGTGTGCAGAGATCATTTGGGTAAATTTCAGCAGTAAACACTAGGAGTCAAAGGGGAGATAAGAAAGCAAAAAGTAATGCATAATTTATCCTCGTCCATATTTTATTATGAAAAGTAAAACACAAAAGAAGATCTTGAAAGAACTCATTTTCTTCCCTTGGCCTTCAATTTCTTGTTTGGAAGTTTAGTCACATTGCTTAATCTCTGTAACCTTAAGGGACAGAGTCTTATGCCGTAAGCACCATTCTGGCCTTTTTGCATGACGAAGTTGTTAACTGCCTATGTATTTTTCATGGATGCCAGCAAGAGAGCAAGATTACATTCTCTTTAAACTCAGAAAACCACTGTCCCAGGGTTTCAAACAAGCAGATTGACCCACACAGTCGTTTGGCTGTCTATGGTTCCATTTCTTGTTCCGATAATCAGGGAAATACGTAAAACCCAGCATTTTCTTCTAACCTGCTCCTTTAGAGGGCTACCTAAGCTATCACTTAACTAAATTAAGGAGAGGCACCAGGAAAAAAAAAAAAAAAATATATATATATATATATATTAGCACCTCACCTCCAAATTCCCAGCTCTGAGATTAATTCTGAGTCTAGATTCAGTAAATATTCTCTTACCAGGGCAATCATTAAACCCTGAAAATTAGCCATCTCTCTCTGGGCCCCTGTTTTCTCATTTATAGAGACTTCCCAGAGATCTCTAAGGGCCTTTCCAGTCTAACATTCCAGGATTTTCAAGAGAAGATATTGCTAGCCATGCACTGGAGATAATTAAAGAACAACATCTCTAATGATTAGTAGAAATAAGGAAGACTCAAAACCCAGTGCTGTTGGCTTTTAAATACCAAGTATTTCTTCATTCTCTTCAACCCCTTCATGGGTAAGGTATAAAATTTCGACATAGAACTCTTCAAAATGTCCTAGATCATAGCTTATCTGCACCCCCAACTTGAAATACAGTGCCTTTTAAAAGTTGAGCGAGCTGTTAAATTCACTTCTGCATTTTTGTTTATTTTTAGGACAGTTAATTGAACATGGCTGCATTTTATCTACAAGATCTGCCAGGGCTTTCCACTCTCAAATGCTTTTTGCAGTGTATCCTTTGCTGTAGACACACTGGGTACAGTGTGCATGTCTTAGTACCTTTTCAATAAAATATGTGAATTTGTGGAGGGAATAGTGGAGAGCAAGAAATTGGAAATCCAAGTCCCACACTGTGCGAGCCACAGGGGAATCCAGCCTTGTGTGTTTTAAACGAAAACTTTTCATCTTTGCTGATGTCTCTCTGGCTCTCCACTTAACACAGGTCTGATTTCAGGATATTCTACTCATCATCAGCCCTCCTCGTGCCCCAGCAAGGCGACAGTGCGGTTAAGGACAACTCTAAAAACTTCTCATTGTTTCAAATATAGTTGCTTTCTCTCATTTCCTTGTTCTTTTTTTTTTCTCCTTAATTTCACAGACACCCAGCAGAATCACTTTAAATGTCCTCTCTGCAATCCTTTTCCAAAGAAAGAAAGCAGTGGGGTGGGTTGGGGGCTAGGCACAGGGTGAATTTGTTCTACTTGAGTGTTCCTGTTTTTCTCAGCAGAACAATCGGACTTTTTTCTATTTTTCCAGTGTCTCTCGCCAGACCATTTTAGATTTCCTAAAATAAAAGTGAGGATTCCAAACCCCACTTCTCTTCTGTCTGGCTCTCACTCAGATGCCAAGGTCTGTAAGGGTCATGTGTCTGGATTCTTCTGCATCTGCTCTCATTTCTTTCTTCTCTAGTCTCTGGTTCTCGTTGGCTTCACCGAGAGAACATTTCCTCTAGCCTCAGCTGTTTCTCTGGACTCCCACTAATGAAAAACTTAATTGCCACGTCTTTCCTCCCTCAGTACATTCCCAAATCCCTGGCTCTGAGAGCTGGAGGAGCTAGAAGTGGGTCTCTGTGTACCTTGCTATGTTCTCATGACTTGGTCAAAACTTACTGCTGCTTTTTACTCACCTGCCAGTGCAGTTTCCTCGGGAGCAATGAGAGATAGTGGGGACCATCACATGGAATGCCCCCAAAGGAGAGAAACCTGGGAGGATTTTTCTTTGATTTTTTATTGTTATGTTAATCACCATACATTACATCATTAGTTTTTGATGTAGTGTTCCATGATTCATTGTTTGCGTATAACACCCAGCGCTCCATGTAGAACGTGCCCTCCCCAATACCCATCACCAGGCTAACCCATCCTCCCACCTCCCTCCCCTCTAGAACCCTCAGTTTGTTTTTCAGAGTCCATCATTTCTCATGGTTTGTCTCCCCCTCCGATTTCCCCCACTTCATTCTTCCCCTCCTGCTATCTTCTTTTTTTTTCTTAACATATATTGCATTATTTGTTTCAGAGGTACAAATCTGTGATTCAACAGTCTTGCACAATTCACAGCACTCACCATAGCACATACCCTCCCCAGTGTCTATCACCCAGTCACCCCATCCCTCCCACCCCACCC
>NW_025410744.1:0-6495 GCF_002201575.2 Neomonachus schauinslandi | reverse complement strand
GGAAAGGAAAGGAAGAAAACAAAAGAAAAGAAAAGAAAAGAAAAGAAAAGGTGTACCCATCTGACATGTAATTAGGTGCACCCCCAAAGCTGAGGGGATGTTGGGAGCTGGAATGGGAGAAAGTGAGCTTAGTGGTTCATGAAGTCCATCAGGCTTGTCCCTTGTCTCCTCTTCATCACCAATTCTGTCTTCCATGGGGAGGAAAGCCTGGAAACCTGGCCAGATGTGTGCTTGAGGGACACCTGTGTGTGAATGGGGAAAGGAGGTATAGCAAAGGGAAATGGTTCCTCTACTCCTGACCTCCTGCCTGGATCCTCCCTGGGACCCCCGACATTCCTCAGAAAGCGCTGTCTCAGAAGTTTGATACGCCAACTGCCAACTCCACTCCTCTTATTCTCCTTCCGTGCTAACTTCTTGGGTTTTTTCCATCGCATCTAGGGTTCTATTCATTCTTCCCAGCCTTCAGCCCTCCTCCTCCGGCTTCATTGGCTCTCCTACCCAGGCTGACCCTCCTGGGTAAACCCTTCACGATGTTGTTGCTGTGTGTGGCTCCTTCCCCATGATCCCACCACCCCTGCCCGGAAATCCTCAGGTCGGGAATCTCTCCACCTGCCCATTTTTTTGAATCTTCCTCCAAAATGGCCAAGTGTGACTGAAAAAGATTACATGAATTTCCAGGTCCTAAGCCCACAAAGTTATAGACGGCTTCTGACACCCTTACCAGTCCCTCATCCGGCCCTCACTCACCATTCTCATTGGCTTTTACTCATCTTCACTGCCTCCATAATTGTTCCATGAAAACCTACCTGCCCCACCCTCCTCTGGCTCTTCACAGGTGAGTTTTCCCCAACTTCTCAGGGTAAACAGAAGGCACAACCCTGGAAGTCCCTTGACTTCACTTCCTTCCCTCCTTTCTGTTTCTGTGGAGACACCTACCCTTCTCTCCTATCTTTTTTTTTTTTTAAGATTTTATTTATTTATTTGAGAGAGAGAATGAGACAGAGAGCATGAGAGAGGGGAGGGTCAGAGGGAGAAGCAGACCCCCGCTGAGCAGGGAGCCCGATGCGGGACTCGATCCCGGGACTCCAGGATCATGACCTGAGCTGAAGGCAGCTGCTTAACCGACTGAGCCACCCAGACGCCCCCCTTCTCTCCTATCTTTGAGAAACATGTGTCTCACATCCTCCAAGGCACTGTTTTCTCTGTATGCCGGAGGTCTCAGCCTTGCCCCCCTGTTCCTCACCTTGCTCTGCTTGTTAACCCACCTCAACTTTAACTACATCTCCCAAGTGCCTCCACTCGCTACCGACGTGTTCAAGTCTCCCCACTTTCTTCCTTCTCCAACTCTGACCATTTTGCTGAGACTTAGGACACTAATAACCAGTGAGTGGACTATTCCCAAATTCTCTCACATCTAACACTGTTGACCATTCTTAGGTCTCAAAGCCTTTCCTGGTATCCCCCTTACCTACCTTACCTACCTGACAATGGTCTTCCTGGTCTTCTTGTCCAGTTCCACCATCTCTACCTTCCCCCAGATTTTGTTCTTCCCCAGGGCTGTACGTTGGCTGTCTTTATCTTCTTGTTCTCCATGCCCCCCTGGGTGACCTCATCAACTACTTTGTCTCCAATAATCCCCTGTCTGTTGATGATGCCCAAATGCATGCCTCCACCATCCTCATTCTTCATGCTCTCTCCCTGTAAAGTACTGCGGGACCCAGAAATTCCACACTTCACAACTAGACCCATCTTCTTTTTCTGTGCCTGATTTCAGTTAATAGCACCATCCACCAAGCCTCCCAAGCTGGTAACCTCAGAGTCATTCTTGACCATCCCTTCTGAACTTCTCCCAGCTGCACAGTAGGGCATTTTTAGGACCTAGTCTCTCAGTCTTTCAGGCTTTACCACCTTCTTCCACCTAGCAAATTCCTACTCCTCCCTCTAAACTCAGCAAATGTCAATGACCTCATGCAAACTTCTACCCTCTTCCCTGCAGAGTTAGTTGTGTGTTCTTCAATGCTCACACATTTTGTGCTCTTCCTGCTGTGGCACTTAAATCTTGCCAGTCTACCCAGTCTGCATGTGGCTGTCTTCCTCTTCTAGGCTCAGGGCTTCTGGAAGGCAAGGACAATTTCTCGTTTCCATTTTTGTATAAATAGTATCTAGCACAGAGTCTCCCCCTAGTGCATGCTGTCGATATCTGTTGTCAGAAGAGGGATTCCTGACCGCCATCTTGGATCCCACTGATCTCCACACCATGGGAGGTTGTGCTTCATGGAGTTGGAGAGTCAGGCTGTGGGGATGGGCAGCCTTGAGTTTGACTCTCAGCTCCCATACTTTCCAGCTACATGACTTTGGGCAAGTTATGCAAGCTCTCTAAGCTTTGGGAATGTGTAGATATAATCACCCTAACCTTACAGTTACTGTGAGAATTCAATGAAGTGATGCCATTTAAAGTACATAGTAGAGTGCTTGGCCCAGAATAAGAACTTTATAAAGGTTAGACATTGTTACTAATAATATGAGGGCTCCTCTGTAGGCAAGTAGAGTAAAACCATAATCTTTTAAAAACCCTTGGGAATCAGAAGCACTTAGGCAAGTTTGAATTAATAAGTTTCTGATGAATTTGTTTTTTCATAGGAGATTAAAAAAATGCATGATATCTTATGTTTGAGTATAATAGCAAACTTCAATGTAAATTTTATATGTCCAGCAATATAAGAAACAAGTCTTCATGCCTATATAAAATGAGAAATCCAACAGGGAAAATATAAAGATATCTATATTGAGTATTCACGCTTCGAAAAAATTTAGAAAGAACTCCATCAGTTTTCTTGATGGATAAGGCTTCCTTTGCCTTTTTCAGAGGACCTACAGGCAAAAGAACATGTCATATCACTTTCTTCTCCAAACCTCTTGAAACATTGACAGATCCACATTTGTACAGAAGTGCCCATGATGCATCATATTGAATTATTAACTTTTTCTCCCAAAGATCACTAATATCTACCTCCCACTGGACCAAAATTTAAGAATCCAGCTAGGCTTCCAGGAAAAATAACAAAACAAAACAAAAAACCACAACAGTTTATCAGTTTATATGACACTGCATGAATAATTAATTTGCAAGGTTTTGATAGATTTCACTCACAAATATTTCCTGGTTTGCTGAGAGGTGTTAACTCAAGCTGTATTTTTAGGCACAGCCTGGAAGGATACTGTGGGTCTGCCTTGGCCCCGAAAAAGTGATCAGAAGTCAACAGAACAAACAAGAAACGCTCTAGGGCTGGGTTATTTTTCTATTCAGTTATAATAGAATAATCAATTATGTTCAAGGCCTGAGAATGAGCTGTATAAAAAGAGCATTAGGGGGTGTTATGGACTAAATTGTGTCCCCCTGAGAATTCATATAAACCCGGAGTACCTCAGAATGTGACTGTAGTTGAATACAAGGTCTTCAAATAGGTATAATTAAGTTGAAATGAGGTCATTGGGGTGGGGCCTAATCCAACATGCCTGGGGTCCTTATAAGAAGAGATGAGACAACCATAGTGATTCAAAGGGACACCTGCACACGAATGTTTATAGCAGCAATGTCCACAATAGTGAAAATATGGAAAGAGCCCAGATATCTATCGACAGATGAATGGATAAAGAAGATATGGTATATATATAGAAAGGAATATGACTCAGCCATCACAAAGAATGAAATCTTGCCATTTGCAATGATGTGGATGGAACTAGAGGGTGTTATGCTAAGTGAAATAAGTCAGTCAGAGAAAGACAAATACCATATGATTTCACTCATATGTGGAATTTAAGAAACAAAACAGATGAACACACGGGAAGGGAAGGAAAGATAAAATAACACAAAAACAGAGTGAGAGGCAAACCCTAAGACTCTTAACTCTAGGCAACAAACTGAGGGTTGCTGGAGGGGAGGGGAGTAGGAGCTGGGGTAACTGGGTGATGGACATTAAGGAGGGCGCGTGATGTAATGAGCACTGGGTGTTATGTGCAACTAATGAGTCACTGAATTCTACCCTGAATGTAATAATACACTGTATGTTAATTAAATTAAATTTAAATAAAAAAAAAAAGGAGGACGAGACGAGGACATTGATTCACATAGCAGGAAGGACACGGGGAGAAGACAAGCCAAGGAGAGAGACCTCAGAAGGAACCAACCCTGCCAATACCCTGATCTGACTTCTGGCCTCCAGAACTGTGAGAAAACTGATTTATCTTCCTTAAGCCACCCCATCTGTGGTCATTTGTTATGGAAGCCCGAGTAAACTACTATGGGCGGTTATCAGAAATCCTATCTTTATTATCATTGTCAGTCCCCACACCCTTGTTGCCTCGCACAATCTTAATCATTGCACCTTCTGTGGGCACAGGTACATGGGTTCTTCCCACGGTCTCCTCTGGCCCCCTCACCTGTCCCCGCCTGGGTGGCCATGGGTGGGATTTATGTCACCTCTGGTCTGACACTTCGCAGTGAGAATGTGTGTTTTCCCACAGCCATTTTCAGGCATCTCTTCTTGACCAGAGAGTCTCCGGGGCTAAGACCACACCCTTCCCATCACATCTTCCTTCTCTCAGCAGAATATATTGGCTTGAGACTCCCCTGACTGTCCCCAGCATGGCCACTGAGGGGTTGGCACTTGACTCTGTGGTCCCCTTCTGTCTGGGGCTCATTGCCCTCCCTGGAAAGCATCTGTCACTTCCTCTCTTGGCTTCCAAAGCCACAGGCTGTTAACTCCGGTGCTGCTCTGCGCCAAAATAAACAAACAAACAAACACTCTGAGCATCTTCTGTTGAATTACAAGCCCTAACACACCTCTTATTCATTCTTTTAGCTAACTATTGTCTTCAAATATTTGTCTGGTAGAAGATAAACTTCCCAGGCTGCTCTGGAGGGCAACATTAGGATCCGTGCATAGCAACTACACGAAGGCAGTTTGTTTCTTCCAGAAAAGGGCAAGGTTGTTAGCAGTTACAGCAAACGGTGGAATGATATCTTGCAGAGGAGTGCCCTTTCCGTTCTTAAAAGTTGATAAGCAGAGGTAGAGTGGTTGTTTCTCCTCCTCCTCTTTCTCTCCTAACTCTTCGTTCTCATCTTCCTCCCTGTGCCTTACGCTGGGAGGAATTCTACCCTGAATGTAATAATACACTATATGTTAATTAAATTTAATTTAATTTAATTTAATTAAAATTAAATTTTAATTAAGGCTCACCCTTACTTACCTCCTCCCCTTCTGCGCCGCACCCCTGGGTGGTTAGACCTCTGAGTTTCTTCATCTCATCTCCACCTCCTCTTCCCGGATGCTCACAGTGTCCTCACCGGAGAAAGATGTCTTCCTCCTCACTGGATCCCCTACCCATTTAATTCCCACCCTGCACTGTACCCAGGGTATAGTGTTGATTTCTTTAGTGCTTAGCTGTCAGCTGCACATCCACATTCTACGCTCCGTCTGTGATGCTCTGGGCCGGGCTCTGCAAACCACGTTACCTGCTGGTCCCAGTTAGGTTCTGCATGAAGCCATGGGCCTTCCCTTCCCCTGTGTCGACTTCCCCCAAGCCGTGACATCACACCTGTGATACAGTGATTTGTAAGAAGAAATACATTTGGTCTTTGTCCCTGTTTCTGACACAGAACTCCTAAAATGCTTGGAATTTCCTATTATGAGAACGATAAAGGAGTCTTTTATTGTGCCGATGAGGTTACTTTTGGACTGCGCCTAACAATGGGACTGGTCACCAAGAGAGCCAACCCTGTGATTAGAGGGTTGGAACTTTCGGTCCCACCCCCAGCCTCCAGGGAGGGAGAAGGGCTGGAGGTTGAATCAGTCATCAATGGCCAATGATCTAATCAATCACGCCTATGCAATGAGGCCTCCATTAAAAAAAAAAAAAAAAAGGACAGAGTTTGGAGAGCTTCCGGGTTAGTGACTTGATGAACACATGGAGATGCAGGGAGAGTGGCATTCTCAGAAAGAGCATGCGATCTCTTCCCTTCCCCCATGCCTTGCCCTAGGCATCTCTTCCATCTGGCTGTTCATGAGTTCTGTCTTTTCATAATAAACTGCTAATCCAGAAAGCAAACGATTTCTCCCAGTTCTATGAGCCACTCTAGCAAATTAAAGGAACTGAAGGGAGGGGTCTTTGGAATCTCCAATCTATACCTGGTCAGAAGCCCATGTGACAACATGGATGGCAACTGGCATCTAAAGTGTGGGGTCAGTCTTGTGGGACTGAGCCCTTAACACGTGGGATCAGAAGCTATCTCTAGATAGTGTCAGAATTGAGCTGAATTATGGAACACCCAGAGCACCATGATCTTGCTCTGTGCCCCACCATGTTTTTGCTCTGTGCCCCATTGTTCTTGCTCTGTGCCCCCACCGTGTTCTTGCTCTGTGCCCCACCGTGTTCTTGCTCTGTGCACCCACCATGTTCTTGCTCTGTGCTCCGCTGTGTTCTTGCTCTGTGCTC
>NW_025410743.1:0-6495 GCF_002201575.2 Neomonachus schauinslandi | reverse complement strand
GAACAGACCCAAAAGCAGCAAAGAAATTGAAGCAGTAATTAAAAATCTCCCAACAAACAAGAGTCCAGGGCTAGATGGCTTGCCAGGGGAATGCTACCAAACATTCAAAGAAGAACTTATATCTCTTCTTCTAAAGATGATTCCAAATATAGAAATGGAAGGAAAACTTGCAAACTTACTCTATGAGGCCAGCATTATCTTGATCCCCAAACCAGGCAGAAACCCCAACAACAAGGAGAAATACAGACTAATATCCCTCACGAGCATGGATGCCAAAATACTCATCAAGATACTAGCCAATAGGATCCCACAAGATCTTAAAAGGATTATTCACCATGATCAAGTGGGATTTATTCCTGGGTTGCAAGGGTGGTTCAACATTTGCAAATCAAGAAACATGATATATCACATTAACAAAAGAAAACATAAGAACCATATGATCCTTTAAGGTAATGCAGAAAAAGCATTTGAAAAATACAGCATCCTTTCTTGATTAAAACTCTCCACAGTGTAAGGATAGAGGGAACATGCCACCATATCACAAAAGCTGTATGCCAAAAGCCCACAGCAAATATTATTCTCAATGGGGAAAAACTGAGAGCCTTACCTCTAAAGTCGGGAACATGGCAGGGATGCCCACTCTCACTGCTGTTGCTCACCATAGTACTAGAAGTCCAAGCCTCAGCAATCAAAAACAAAAAGAAATAACAGGAATTCAAATTGGAAAAGAAGAAGTCAAACTCTCACTCTTAGCAGATGACATGATATCTTATGTGGAAGACCCCAAAGACTCCACCCCAAAATTGCTAGAACCACTACAGGAATTCAGCAATGTGGCGGGATTTAAAATCAATGCAAAAAAATCATTTTCATTTCTATATACTAATAATGAGACTGAAGAAAGAGAAATTATGGAGTTGATCCAATTTACAATTGCACCAAAAACCAGAAGATAACTAGGAATAAACCTAGCCATGGAGGAAAAGGATCTGTACTCTAAAAACTACAAAATACTTATGAAAGAAATGAGGAAGACACAAAGAAATGGAAAAAATTCCCATGCTCATGGATCGGAAGAATATGCATTGTTAAAAAGTCTATGCTACCCAGAGCAGTCTACACATTCAATGGATTCCTTATCAAAATGCCACCAACACTTTTCACGGAGCTGGAATAATTAATCCTAGATTTTGGATGGAACTGGTAAAGACCCCAAATAGCCAGAGGAATGTTGAAAAAGAAAATGAAAGGTGGTGGCATCACAATACCTGATTCAAGCTATATTACAAAGCTGTAATCAGCAGAACAGTATTGTTCTGAAACAGAAACAGACTCATACATCAGTGGAACAGAATAGAAAGCCCAGAAATGGATCCTCAACTCTATAGTCAAGTAACCTTCACAAAGCAAGAACCGCTATATAATGGAAAAAAGTCTCTTCAACAAATGGTGTTGGGAAAATTGGACATGCCCATGCAGAGGAATGAAATTGGAGCATTTTCGGGCACCTGGGTGGCTCAGTTGGTTAAGCGACTGCCTTCGGCTCAGGTCATGATCCTGGAGTCCCTGGATCGAGTCCCGCATTGGGCTCCCTACTCAGCGGGGAGTCTGCTTCTCCCTCTCCCGCTCCCCCCTCTTGTGCTATCTCACTCTCTCTCTCTCTCAAATAAATAAATAAAATCTTTAAAAAAAAAGAAATTGGAGCATTTTCTTATACCATACATAAACATAAATTAAAAATGGATGAAAGAGCTAAATGTGAGACAGGAATCCATCAAAATCCGAGAGGAGAACACACGCAGCAACCTCTTTGACCTCGGCTGCAGCAACTTCTTTCAAGACATGTCTCCAAAGGCAGGAGAAAGGAAAGCAAAAATGAACTATTGGGACTTCTTCAAGATAAAAATCTTTTGCACAACAAAGGTAAGAGTCCACAAAACTAAAAGGCAACCTACAGAATGGTAGAAGATATTTGCAAATATATGAAACAATGCAGAGGATCATAGGGGAAGGGATGGAATAAGAGAATGGGAAGAAATCAGAGAGGAAGACAAACAATGAGAGACTAACTATGGGAGAGAAACTGACAGTTGCTGGAGGAGAGGTGGGTCGGGGGATGGGGTAATTGGGTGATGGGCATTAAGGAGGGCACATGATATGATGAGCACTGGCTGTTATATGCAACTGATGAATTACTGATCTCTACATCTGAAGATGTTGGCTAATTGATTTTAAATTTTAAAAGTCTTACATTCATATTTTATTAGATTGACTTTTTCTTAAAGATTTAAGTAATTTCTTTGCATTTTGTTATTTATGTACATTTTCCTAAATTTTTGTTTATATGCTTTGCAAATATATTCCTCAGCCTATTTAAACTACACAGATAAAAAATTCTGTTATGTCATTTTTGCGTTGATGTTTACGTTTTATATTACATGTATTTGGGATGCTTATAAGTTATTTTTCATTTCTTGTTAATGGGCTGGATTGCAGTGATTGATTTTCTCACAATAAGTCATCTGTATATTATTCAGATAAAACTGCTAGTTTTGATACATAAATTGTTGAAACTGTGACCATGGTAAGATTGGTATTGTTTTTAAACAATCTTTCATCTATGTCATCAAATATATGAACCCTACAATATGCATTCTAGAGTTCTCCTCTTTATTTCTTGGTGTGAATAGACAGATCTGCGCCTTTATGGATTTGCTGAATGACAGGAAAGTGATATAAACATTCTTCAATTCAGCCACCCCAGAGTCAGGACATTTTGGAGAAGAGATATGAATTACAAATGGCTTCAATAACAAGAATAAAGAGATAAAACACTAGTCTTCTAACTTACTTGGTATGCAATAGGAAGATTTGGACATGTTATCATCACTCTTAAGTCAGTCTCCTTGTTTCTAGATTCAGGTAATTCATAGTTTTCTAGCACTGGCTTCGTTTGTTCTGTTGTGGTTCACTTTGTGTTGTTTTTTTTTAATTTTTTTATAAGAACATGATATTTAATTTCTTTCATAGACTGCTTCTTTGTATGTACTTAGGCTAACACTAAGTGAACTGCTATCTCCGCACATTCACATCTCCTGGAAGAAAGAAGCCATTAAGTGTTGTCACTTAGTGGCAGATGCAGAGCTGGGAATAAATAGCTGGGACTGAAAATTCAAAACATAGTTATCAAGAGTAGGGACTCCAGGGGCGCCTGGGTGGCTCAGTTGGTTAAGCGACTGCCTTCGGCTCAGGTCATGATCCTGGAGTCCCTGGATCGAGTCCCGCATCGGGCTCCCTGCTCGGCACGGAGCCTGCTTCTGCCTCTGACCCTCCCCCCTCTCATGTGCTCTCTCTCTCTCTCATTCTCTCTGTCTCAAATAAATAAATAAAATCTTTAAAAAAAAAAGAGTAGGGACTCTGGTTTTCTGTTTTTGACACTTTTTCCCCCAAAATTAGCTTAGCTGTATCCACAGGGTTTGATATTCACAGATGTTTATGAAATAAATGATTATACATATAATTACAAGTGCCAATTGGCACACACACGTTAAAAACTGATGTCCACTAAGTTTTATCAGCTATTAAGTTATCTCACGATGAAGCGATCCAACCTTTTCATGGCAGGTTCTGATCAATAACCAGTTCATGGACGCCCAACACATCGGTGGCAAAGCCCAAACTGAACTGCATCCTCTGACTTCATTTGAGCTTTGCTTCCAACAAATTCCACTGAAGTAAGGTCACAGCAGGTCTTATTTTCAAACTCACACGTCAGTCCCCATTGCCCCTATCTGCCCCTTGTCTCTTCCTCCATTGAATGAGATCAGTTTCAAAATTGTGGGTAAACAACAGTAAGTCCTGAATTTGAAGAATTCAGCTGAGGGTCTTCGACCAGGGGAATGGGTTATTCCCATGGGATTCTTGGGTGGACTTTGAAGGAGAACATAAGGCGGAGGGACACCACTGAGTCATCCAGGTGTCCCAAACGCCACCAAAGCGAATCTCTCCCAGGTCAAGTCCCGTCGTGCTGACTGCTTATTTTAAGAGATTTGTGGAGATTAAAATGCAAAGTAGAAAAAAAGAAGGGGACAGTCTCGGAGTTTGCTGAATGACGTGATGGCCGATATATATGTGATGTGAAGGGGCAGAAAGAGGCGTCAGTAAAGGTTGCAGGGATTCAGAGCAAAGGGGATTGTTGCTGCCATCCATGGGCCAATATAAAGCATTGTGGTTCACTTTGTGCTCTATTCTTGTATTTGAAACTATCAGCTAATGCCCATGCTTAAAACTGCCTTTAAATATGTATTTTTCAGATGATAAGTTACTTTAATTAAGATTTTGAAGGCCCTATGTCGATTTATGATTGAAGAAGAAATGACTTTAAGCTAACAACATTTTAAATAAAAATTGTGATAACGTCAGACATTTCATTCATTCTATCTTATGTTTCCAATGAAAAGTCATGTTAAATGTCTTTACAACAAACACGTCCCCAGCAGGAAATTAAAGTTCAGAAAGTTATGTGACTTATTTAATAATGCACATTTTGAAAATTAGAGAACTGATAGCACTATTGTTCTCCCTGATCCTTCACTCAATACAATGGTTTTCTCTAACTTTATGAGTATAGAAGTACAGATTTAAGGACTAGACTTCTTGTGCTTGAATACCCATTCTACCGATTAGTAGTTGGGTAAATTTAGATAATTTAAATTTATATCTGTTTTAATCTCAGCCTTATTATGTGCAAAATGGAATGGAATATAGAATCCTTCTCTTTAAGAATTAAGAGATAATACTATAGCACGACACAATACAATATCTCTACAAAGATTAGCCTTAATAATTTTCTTACTATTATATTTATTAGCTATAAGTAGATATTTCCCACCCAAACATTTTCAAGTGAAATGAATATTTATTTGAAAACTAACATGTCATTTAATTATACATTATTTTAAAGTCTAGGAATAGTTTCAGTGACACAATATTTACAATACGTTGTATTGGACAATGCATTCAATCCACCATTTATGAATTTCTTAAAACCTAGAACACACACATAACTATGGTAATTCGAATCATTCTAAGGTAACAGGTTCTTTGATTATTAATTTTGAAACAGTTTCTTATGTTTTAATATAACATTTTTTAAAAATTGTACTATAACATGGAATTTATGATACATAAAACAATGTCTCCCATTTTAAAAAAAGTAAGCACAAAGACTAAAAGATAAAAACTTATTCTTTGGTATTTCCTGTCAACAATTTAATTCAATTGTGAAGGTAGATTTACAATTCAAGAGTATATCTAATCATGTGTGTTGTTTTATTGCACATTAAAAACAGGAGGGGAGGTGGGTGGGGGGATGGTGTAACTGGGTGATGGGCATTAAGGAGGGCACTTGATGTAATGAACACTGGGTTTTGTTTGCAGTTGATGAGTCACTAATTTCTACCTCTGAAACTAATAATAAAACAGGATAAAAATCATATTACCTTATATTCTGTTTGTATAAAATCTATGATTACACAGAATCCAATATCCTTTTAGATTCATTCTTTTATTTCTATCCACACTTCAATGTGGTTTTCTCAGAAATAGCAAAGCTTCACCATTCCCATCTGTATGTTCTATGTTAAATGCCTCATTGACCAATATTTCGGGCTGGTCCTTTTCTCAATTAGATCCGAAACATTAAAGCTGAATGACTCTGATTCTCATGTACATACTACATGTGTAGCAAGTCAGACACAACGAGGATGATAAAAAGTTGTAGAAGATAGTATTCCAGACTATGAGAACCCCTTAATATGCGATGTCTCATCCAATATAAGAACAACTAAAACGAGTAGACACTAGTATTATTTTGGAATTGCACATGAAGTAGCTGAAACGTGAGAAGATGATTTGTATCTGGAAAATCAAGGGGGAGAAACCAGGTACCAAGGAGGTAACATCAATCCCAAACCCTGTTTCTGGAAGTTAACTTCCACAGTTCATATTAGTTCTCTCAGTTTTTTATCCCAACTATAATATTGATAGTGAGAAGGTTGACATATTAACAAACAAAATAAAATAAATAATGGACTCTCAAAGTCATAGGCTACACTAAATGATTATCTTTCATGTAACTGATAAATGGATTCAAAAAAGTGAAATATTTTTTTTTTTGCTTTTCTGGATGGATCCATTCCCAGGCTTGGTTCACCTACAAAATAGATCTCATTACAAATGGGAAATACAGAATAAGTATATATTTAATAAATCTGTGAGTGCATTAAAACACATAAAATAACTGTAGAAATGTTGACTGAACCAAGGGAACACATGAACTCCTGTCCTCTCTACAGGTCAAGCTACATTAAGAACCCTCTCAGTAGGTTCCAGGTTATCCACAATTCCAGCAGGGAGAAGTGAGGAGGTGAAGTGCCATGAGCTTGTGCTTCAGTCAGAGCACAATTCTAAGATGTATTCCAACAACTGCAAGTT
>NW_025410742.1:0-6498 GCF_002201575.2 Neomonachus schauinslandi | reverse complement strand
ATATATATATATATATATATATATATATATATATATATATATATATACCACGTCTTCTTTATCCATTCATCTGTCGATGGATATCTTGGTTCTTTCCACAGTTTGGCTATTGTGGACATTGCTGCTATAAACATTGAGATGCATGTACCCCTTCAGATCCTTACATTTGTATCTTTGGGGTAAAGGGATTTATTTTTAAAAAATCATTTTTCCTTAAATTGGATTGCAATTAAATATTATTACTTGTATTCTTAATTCTTTTGGAATTTTCTGAATTTCAGGTTTATACATGCTCTTTTTAAAAAATTTATTTATTTATTTGAGAGAGAGGGAACAAGAAGGGGAAGGGGGAGAGAGAGAGAGAGAATATCCAGCAGACTCCTTGCTGAGCACAGAGCCCAATGAGGGGTTCAATCTTACGACCCTGAGATCATGACCTGAGCTAAAATCAAGAGTCACATGCTTAGCCAACTGAGCCACCCAGGTGTCCCAACATGTGCTTTTTTGGAGGGTGAATGTTTCATGGGTATTTGGGAAAGGCATATACACCAATTAGCTTTACCTCCTGAATAATTATACTGAGAGCTTTTACAGCCTTACTTTATTCTGTCAAATTAATCCTATTGTGGACTGAAAGTCACTATAATGCTCCCTCTCTACCACACCTAGTTTATGTGATACTGTAGGTATCTATGGTGATAGCCCCCTTCCTGGAGCAAGTCCTCTATCTAAATTCTTTTATGCAGGGCGCCTGGGTGGCTCAGCCATTAAGCATCTGCCTTCGGCTCAGGTCATGATCCCAGGGTCCTGGGATCGAGCCCCACGTCGGGCTCCCTGCTCTGCGGGAAGCCTGCTTCTCCCTCTCCCACTCCCCCTGCTTGTGTTCCCTCTCTCACTGTGTCTCACTCTGTCAAATAAATAAATAAAATCTTTAAAAATAAATAAATAAATAAATAAATAAATAAATAAATAAATAAATTCTTTTACGCATATGGGGGAAGGCAAAGGTTCTTCCTGAGACTTCTGTTTTTTAAAAGTAATCAGTCTAAAATAATCCACATGCCATTTGGGATGGCAAATTTTGCTGCCCCACAGAGTCGGTTTCTTCTTTTTGAATCAATATATTGAGAGGAATGATTCTTTTTCTCCTTGGATGTTTCCTTGCAGGAACTAATGCAGTCAAAATTTGGGGCCAATAGAATAGCCATTACTGAGTTCATCCTGTTGGGCTTGGTGGAGACACCAGAGCTGTGGCCAGTTGTCTTCGTAGTCTTCCTCTTTGCCTACCTGGTCATAGTTGGAGGCAACCTCAGCATCCTGGCTGCCGTCTTGGTGGAGCCCAAACTCCACACCCCCATGTACTTCTTCCTGGGGAACCTATCAGTGCTGGATGTTGGGTGCATCACCGTCACTGTTCCCTCGATGTTGGCTCGTCTCCTGTCCCACAAGCGTACAATTCCCTATGGAGCCTGCTTCACACAACTTTTCTTCTTCCATCTCTTGGTTGGGGTAGACTGCTTCCTGCTGACAGCCATGGCCTATGACCGATTCCTGGCCATCTGCCAGCCCCTTACCTACAACACCCAAATGAGCCAGACAGTCCAGAGGATATTGGTGGCTGTGTCCTGGGCTTTAGCCTTCACCAATGCACTGAGTCACACAGTAGCCATAGCCACACTCAACTTCTGTGGTCCCAATGTGATCAATCACTTCTATTGTGACCTCCCACAGCTCTTCCAGCTCTCCTGCTCCAGCGCCCAGCTCAACGAGCTGCTGCTCTTTGCTGTGGGTTTCATAATGGCAGGTACCCCCTTGGCTCTCATCATCACCTCCTATGCCCATGTGGCAGCTGCAGTTCTACGAATCCGCTCTGCTGAGGGCAGGAAGAAAGCCTTCTCCACATGTGGCTCTCACCTCACCATGGTGGGCATATTCTATGGTTCAGGTATATTTAATTACATGCGACTTGGTTCAGCCAAACTTTCAGACAAGGATAAAGGGGTTGGGGTCTTCAACACTGTTATCAACCCCATGCTGAATCCAATCATCTACAGCCTCAGGAACCCTGATGTACAGGATGCCCTCTGGCGGGTGCTCAAGGGGAAGGTCTTGAGGTCTGGAATGTCACCCACTCCTTTTCTCTTTCTGAACTAAAAGAGAAATACTCTAAAGCCAGTAACTAAGACAAATGTTCCATAATTGCTTCTGTCTCCCTACACATGAGGATATTTTGTTAGGGATAATAGTTATTGTTTCTCAAAGAAGCTATGCCCAATTTATAGACAATAAACGTGTTAAGCTCTGCTAAGGCCAGCCCCTTTGACAAATTACAACTTCAGTCCCTGCATGCTCCTTTTTCTGTGTAGAAGTGAAACCTCGAGCCTTGACTATTACAGGTTCATATCACACAGTTTGGTTATAATCTGGGTTCCCAAAAATATCCAATCAAAGTCCTCCCCACCCCCACCCTCACCCAATAGTAAGTCATGTGATTCCCTCAAGTTCAGGTATGGATGGTCTATTATAAAACATGGGCCTAGAGATCAGAATCATTTTATTTTTCCTGTCAGGTTTCTACAAAGCAAAAAAAGCACCTCAATCTTTTCCTATCACACAAAGATACCATGGGATATAGAGGGGACGAAGGGGAAGTTGTATTGGGTATGTGTTCTCTAGAAACTCTGAAGACCATGATCCTTGTGGACAAATTTTTAAAACTTCATTAACACACATGACAAATCATAAAATGAATGTTCCTCATCTATCTTTCCTGATGTACTTCAAATCTTTTGAAAAGATAATCTTTTCTAATGTAAATATTATTTAAACATGAAAAAAATCCCAAACTACTCAATATGAACTTCCTCTCTAAATCCTCACTCTCAGTCCCCAAACCTTCCAGCTGAGATAATCCATATCTGTAAATAGCAATATTTCCCCTAAAATTTCCTTTCTCAGTAAGAGAGCAGTCTCTAACCTAGAACATTCTCTCATCTTGCATGCTGCTTCCCAGGCTTTTGTCCAGTCTGTATTTGGCTGTATTTTCCTTCTAACCTCTCTTTGAGATGCATTGCCCATTCTGGGCATCTCTACCATGCCACTGATGTTTCCTCATTCATTTCTCTAAAACATCCCTTTGACCTGCACCTGTGGCATGGCTTCTCCATGAGTTTTCACGGTGGTGAAAGTATTGAAAGGATCACATAAGATGGAGATGAAGAGAAAGGACATGAGGGAGGGAAGCAGAACAAGACTGGAGGTGGAGAGAGAGTTTGTGGGAAGATGAAGAAGAAAGATGGGAACTGGAGAGAAACAGGAGAGAACTGTAAGCAAACGGGCTGAGAAGAAAGGATCGAGGCACTGGAGAGGACCCGATGGGGTACAGAGAGAGTGGAGATGAGAAAGATAGGATAGAGAAATAAGATAAGATGCCTTGAGACAGTTAAAAGATCAGATGAAGGAAGGGGCGCAATAAAATTAGTGAGTCAGGAATGAAAGATGTGGGCTTCTGAACAGGGCAGCTTCTTGTTCTGTATGCCCAGCAATAACCCATTTATATGACCTTTTTAAAAAAATTTTTATTTTATTATGTTATGTCAGTCACCATACAATACATCATTAGTTTTTGATGTAGTGTTCCATGATTCATTGTTTTTGTATAACACCCAGTGCTCCATGCAGTACATGCCCTCCTTAATACCCATCACCGGGCTAACCCACCGGGCTAACCCCTCTAAAACCCTCAGTTTGTTCTCGGAGTCCATAGTCTCTCATGGTTCATCTCTGCACCCCCAAATTACTAGAACTCATACAGCAATTCAGTAATGTGGCAAGATAAAAAAATCAATGCACAGAAATCAGTTGCTTTCTTATACACTAACAATGCAACTGTAGAAAGAGAAATTAGAGAAATGATTCCATTTACAATACCACCAAAAATCATAAGATACCTCGGAATAAACCTAACAAAAGAGGTAAAGGATCTATACTCTAGGAACTACAGAACACTCATGAAAGAAATTGACTAAGATACAAAAAGATGGAAAAACATTCAATGCTCATGGATTGGAAGAATAAACATTGTTAAAATCTCTGTGCTACCCAGAGCAATCTATACCTTCAATGCCATCCCAATGAAAATTCCAATGACATTTTTCAAAGTGCTGGAACAAACAATCCTAAAATTTGTATGGAATCAGAAAAGACCCAGAATCGCCAAGGAAATGTTGAAAAAGAAAGACAAAGCTGGAGGCATCACATTGCCCGATTTCAAGCTAAATTACAAAGCAGTGATTACCAAGACAGCATGGTACTGGCACAAAAACAGACATACATACCAATGGAACAGACTAGAGAGCCCAGATATGGACCCTCAACTCTATTGTCAAATAATCTGGAGAAGTAAAAGAACTAAAATCTAACCAAGTAGAAATCAAAAAGGCTATTAATGAGGTGCAATCAAATATGGGGGCACTAACTGCTAGGATAAATGAGGCAGAAGAGAGAATCAGTGATATAGAAGACCAATGATGGAAAATAAAGAAGCTGAGAAAAAGAGAGATAAACAACTACTGGATCATGAGGCCAGAATTCGAGAGATAAGCGATACCATAAGACGAAACAACATTAGAATAATTGGGATCCCAGAAGAAGAAGAAAGAGAGAGAGGGGCAGAAGGTATAATGGAGCAAATTATAGCAGAGAACTTCCCTAATTTGGGGAAGGAAACAGGCATCAAAATCCAGGAAGCACAGAGAACCCCTCTCAAAATCAATAAAAATAGGTCAACACCCCAACATCTAATAGTAAAACTCACGAGGCTCAGAGACAAAGAGAAAATCCTGAAAGCAGCTCGGGAGAAGAGATATGTAACCTACAATGGTAGAAACATTAGATTGGCAACAGACCTATGCACAGAGACCTGGCAGGATACATTCAGAGCACTAAATGAGAAAAATATGCAGTCAAGAATCCTATATCCAGCTAGGCTGTCATTAAAAATTGAAGGACAGAGAAAAAGCTTCCAGGACAAACAAAAACTAAAGGAATTTGCAAACACAAAACCAGCCCTACAAGTAATCTTGAAAGGGGTCCTCTAGGCAAAGAGAGAGCCTAAAAGCAACATAGACCAGAAAGGAACACAGACAATATACAGTAACAGTAACCTTACAGGCAATACAATGGCACTAAATTCCTATCTTTCAATAGTTACCCTGAATGTAAATGGGCTAAATGCCCCAATCAAAAGACACAGGCTATCAGATTGGATTAAAAAACAAGACCCGGGCGCCTGGGTGGCTCAGTTGGTTAAGCGACTGCCTTCGGCTCAGGTCATGATCCTGGAGTCCCTGGATCGAGTCCCACATCAGCCTCCCTGCTCGGCAGGGAGTCTGCTTCTCCCTCTTACCCTCCCCCCTCCCATGTGCTCTCTCTCAAATAAATAAATAAAATCTTAAAAAAAAAAAAAAAACAAGACCCATCGATATGCTGTCTGCAAGAGACTCATTTTAGAACCAAAGACACCCCCAGATAGAAAGTGAGGGGGTGGAAAACCATTTACCAAGATAATGAACACCAAAAGAAAGCTGGGGTGGCAATCCTGATAGCAGACAAATTAGATTTTAAACCAAAGACTGTAATAAGAGATGAGGAAGGACACTATATCCTACTTAAAGGGTCTATCCAACAAGAAGATCTAACAATTGTAAATATCTATGCCCCTAACATGGGAGCAGCCAATTATATAAGGCAATTAATAACAAAAGCAAAGAAACACATTTACAACAATACAATAATAGTGGGGGACTTTAACACCCCCCTCACTGAAATGGACAGATCGTCTAAGCAAAAGAACAACAAGGAAATAAAGACTTTAAATGACACAATGGACCAAATGGACTTCACAGACATATTCAGAACATTCCATCCCAAAGCAACGGAATACACATTCTTCTCTAGTCACCATGGAACATTCTCCAGAATTGATCACATCCTAGGTCATAAATCAGGTCTCAACCGGTACCAAAAGATGGGGATCATTCCCTGCCTATTTTCAGACGACAGTGCTTTGAAACTAGAACTCCATCACAAGAGGAAAGTCAGAAAGAACTCAAATACATGGAGGCTAAAGAGCATCCTACTGAAGAATGAATGGGTCAACCAGGAAATTAAAGAAGAATTAAAAAAATTCATGGAAACCAAGGAAAATGAAAACACAACTATTCAAAATCTTTGGGATGCAGCAAAGGCAGTCCTAAGAGGAAAGTATATAGCAATACAAGCCTTTCTCAAGAAACAAGAAAGGTCTCAAGTACACAACCTAACCCTACACCTAAAGGAGCTGGAGAAAGAACAGCAAATAAAGCCTAAACCCAGCAGGAGAAGAGAAACAATAAAGATCAGAGCAGAAATCAATGAAATAGAAACTAAAAGAACAGTAGAACAGATCAATGAAACGAGGAGCTGGTTCTTTGAAAGAATTAACAAGATTGATAAACC
>NW_025410741.1:0-6503 GCF_002201575.2 Neomonachus schauinslandi | reverse complement strand
GATATTGGATTCTGTGTAATCATAGATTTTATACAAACAGAATATAAAATAATATGATTTTTATCCTGTTTTATTATTAGTTTCAGAGGTAGAAATTAGTGATTCACAACTGCAAACAATACCCAGTGTTCATTACATCAAGTGCCCTCCTTAATGCCCATCACCCAGTTACACCATCCCCCCACCCACCTCCCCTCCTGTTTTTAATGTGCAATAAAACAACACACATGATTAGATATACTCTTGAATTGTAAATCTACCTTCACAATTGAATTAAATTGTTGACAGGAAATGCCAAAGAATAAGTTTTTATCTTTTAATCTTTGTGCTTAATTTTTTTAAAATGGGAGACATTGTTTTATGTTTCACAAATTCCATGTTATAGTACAATTTTAAAAAAATGTTATATTAAAACATAAGAAACTGTTTCAAAATTAATAATCAAAGAACAGGTTACCTTAGAATGATTCGAATTACCATAGTTATGTGTGTGTTCTAGGTTTTAAGAAATTCATAAATGGTGGATTGAATGCATTGTCCAATCCAAACGTATTGTAAATATTGTGTCACTGAAACTATTCCTAGACTTTAAAAAAATGTATAATTAAATGACATGTTAGTTTCAAATAAATATTCATTTCACTTGAAAATGTTTGGGTGGGAAATATCTACTTATAGCTAATAAATATAATAGTAAGAAAATTATTAAGGCTAATCTTTGTAGAGATATTGTATTGTGCCGTGCTATGGTATTATCTCTTAATTCTTAAAGAGAAGGATTCTATATTCCATTCCATTTTGCACATACTAAGGCTGAGATTAAAACAGATTTAAATTTAAATTATCTAAATTTACCCAACTACTAATCGGTAGAATGGGTATTCAAGCACAAGAAGTCTCTTCCTTAAATCTGTACTTCTATACTCATAAAGTTAGAGAAAACCATTGTATTGAGTGAAGGATCAGGGAGAACAATAGTGCTATCAGTTCTCTAATTTTCAAAATGTGCATTATTAAGTAAGTCACATAACTTTCTGAACTTTAATTTCCTGCTGGGGAAGTGTTTGTTGTAAAGACATTTAACATGACTTTTCATTGGAAACATAAGATAGAATGAATGAAATGTCTGACGTTATCACAATTTTTATTTAAAATGCTGTTAGCTTAAAGTCATTTCTTCTTCAATCATAAATCGACATAGGGCCTTCAAAATCTTAATTAAAGTAACGTATCATCAGAAAAAAAGTATATTTCAAGGTAGTTTTAAGCATGGGCATTAGCTGATAGTTTCAAATACAAGAATAGAGCACAAAGTGAACCACAATGCTTTATATTGGCCCATGGATGGCAGCAACAATCCCCTTTGCTCTGAATCCCTGCAACCTTTACTGACGCCTCTTTTTGCCCCTTCACATCACATATATATCGGCCATCACGTCATTCAGCAAACTCCGAGACTGTCCCCTTCTTTTTTTCTACTTTGCATTTTAATCTCCACAAATCTCGAAATAAGCAGTCAGCACGACGGGACTTGACCTGGGAGAGATTCGCTTTGGTGGAGTTTGGGACACCTGGATGACTCAGTGGTGTCCCTCCGCCGTATGTTCTCCTTCAAAGTCCACCCAAGAATCCCATGGGAATAACCCATTCCCCTGGTCGAAGACCCTCAGCTGAATTCTTCAAATTCAGGACTTACTGTTGTTTACCCACATATTTTGAAACTGACCTCATTCAATGGAGGAAGAGACAAGGGGCAGATAGGGGGAATGGGGACTGACCTGTGAGTTTGAAAATAAGACCTGCTGTGACCTTACTTCAGTGGAATTTGTTGGAAGCAAAGCTCAAATGAAGTCAGAGGATGGAGTTCAGTTTGGGCTTTGCCACCAATGTGTTGGGTGTCCACGAACTGGTTATTGATCAGAACCTGCCATGAAAAGGTTGGATCGCTTCATCGTGAGATAACTTAATAGCTGATAAAACTTAGTGGACATCAGTTTTTAACGTGTGTGTGCCAATTGGCACTTGTAATTATATGTATAATCATTTATTTCATAAACATCTGTGAATATCAAACCCTGTGGATACAGCTAAGCTAATTTTGGGGGAAAAAGTGTCAAAAACAGAAAACCAGAGTCCCTACTCTTGATAACTATGTTTTGAATTTTCAGTCCCAGCTATTTATTCCCAGCTCTGCATCTGCCACTAAGTGACAACACTTAATGGCTTCTTTCTTCCAGGAAATGTGAATGTACGGAGATTAGCAGTTCACTTAGTGTTAGCCTAAGTACATACAAGGAAGCAGTCTACAAAAGAAATTAAATATCATGTTCTTATAAAAAATTAAAAAAAAAACAACACAAAGTGAACCACAACAGAACAAACGAAGCCAGTGCTAGAAAACTGTCTAGCAAACTATGAATTACCTGAATCTAGAAACAAGGAGACTGACTTAAGAGTGATGATAACATGTCCAAATCTTACTATTGCATACCAAGTAAGTTAGAAAACTAGTGTTTTATCTCCTTATTCTTGTTATTGAAGCCATTTGTAATTCATATCTCTTCTCCAAAATGTCCTGACTCTGGGGTGGCTGAATTGAAGAATGTTTATATCACTGTCCTGTCATTCAGCAAATCCATAAAGGCGCAGATCTGTCTATTCACACCAAAAAATAAAGAGGAGAACTCTAGAATGCATATTGTAGGGTTCATATATTTGATGACATAGATGAAAGATTGTTTAAAAACAATACCAATCTTACCATGGTCACAGTTTCAAACAATTTATGTATCAAAACTAGCAGTTTTATCTGAATAATATACAGATGACTTATTGTGAGAAAATCAATCACTGCAATCCAGCCCATTAACAAGAAATGAATAATAACTTATAAGCATCCCAAATATATGTAATATAAAACGTAAACATCAACGCAAAAATGACATAACAGAATTTTTTATCTCTGTAGTTTAAATAGGCTGAGGAATATATTTGCAAAGTATATAAACAAAAATTTAGGAAAATGTACATAAATAACAAAATGCAAAGAAATTACTTAAATCTTTAAGAAAAAGTCAAACAATCTAATAAAATATGAATATAAGATTTTTAAAATTTAAAAAAATTAGCCAACATATTCAGATGTAGAGATCAGTAATTCATCAGTTGCATATAACAGCCAGTGCTCATCATATCATGTGCCCTTCTTAATGCCCATCACCCAATTACCCCATCCCCCGACCCACCTCTCCTCCAGCAACTGTCAGTTTCTCTCCCATAGTTAGTCTCTCATTGTTTGTCTTCCTCTATGATTTCTTCCAATTCTGTTATTCCATCCCTTCCCCTATGATTCTCTGCACTGTTTCTTATATTCCACAAATGAATGAAACCATATGATAATTGTCTTTGTCTGATTAAAGTATTTCATTTAGCACAACACATTCCAGTAAATGGTAAGTACACATCTTTTCCAATGGCTGAGTAATATTTATTGTTTAGATATACCACATCTTCTTTATCCATTCATCCGTCAATGGACATCCCGACTATTTCCATAGTTTGACTATTGTGGACAGTGTTACTATAAACATTGGGGTGCAGGTGCCCCTTCGGATCACTACATTTGCGTGTTTGGGGTAAATACCTAGTAGCACAATTGCTGGGTTGTAGGGAAGCTCTCTTTTTAACTTCTTGAGGAACGTCTATACTGTTTTCCAGAGTGGCTGCACCAGCTTGCATTTTCACCAACAATGTAAGAGTTTTCTCTTTTCTTTACATCCTCGCCAACATTTGTTATTTCCTGAGTTGTTAATTTTAGCCATTCTGACTGGTGTAAGGTGGTATTTCACTGTGGTTTTGATTTCTATTTCCCTGATGACAAGTGATGTGGAACATTTTTTCATGTCTCTGTTGGCCATTTGTATGTCTCCTTTGGAGAAATGTCTGCTCATATCTTCTGCCCATTTCTTGACTGGACTCCTTGTTTTCTGGGTGTTGAGAGTGGTAAGATCCTTATACAACTTGTATACGAGACCCTTATCTGACATATCATTTGCAAATATCTTCTACCATTCTGTGGGTTGCCTTTTAGTTTTGTGGACTCTTACCTTTGTTGTGCAAAAGATTTTTATCTTGAAGAAGTCCCAATAGTTCATTTTTGCTTTCCTTTCTCCTGCCTTTGGAGACATGTCTTGAAAGAAGTTGCTGCAGCCGAGGTCAAAGAGGTTGCTGCGTGTGTTCTCCTCTCGGATTTTGATGGATTCCTGTCTCACATTTAGCTCTTTCATCCATTTTTAATTTATGTTTATGTATGGTATAAGAAAATGCTCCAATTTCTTTTTTTAAAGATTTTATTTATTCATTTGAGAGAGAGAGAGAGTGAGATAGCACAAGAGGGGGGAGAGGGACAGGGAGAAGCAGACTCCCTGCTGAGCAGGGAGCCCAATGCGGGACTCGATCCAGGGACTCCAGGATCATGACCTGAGCCGAAGGCAGTCGCTTAACCAACTGAGCCACCCAGGTGCCCGAAAATGCTCCAACAAGCGGCAGATCTGGGGAGACTCCCCTTCCTCCCCCGGGAGGAGCGGCGCGGGAGGGCACCGCAGGGATCTGCCGGGTTTGGAGCCTCCACATGGGGTCGGGTGCCAGAGAAATGCTCAGTCACAGGCTGGGTGAGCATAGTGTGCACCCGGACTGGGTAGAAGGGAGTGATTGACTGCTTTTCTCTGAGGGCACACTGAGGAGTGGGGCCCAGAGTTCTCGGCTCCAATGGGGCAGAGATTGGGAGGCCACCATTTTCACTCTCGTCCTCCCAGGCTCTACGGAGAGCTTGCAGGAAACAAATGCTACCAGAGAGCAAACTCGAGCAGATTACTTATCCCAGACTGGCAAGGGCGAGGCACTTCCACCAGCGGCAAAGACATTTGGGAACCATGGCAACAGGCCCCTCCCGCAGAAGATCGGTGAGAACAGCCAGCCAAGACCACGTTTACCGATCAATGAGAACGGCAGAACTCCAGCGCTAGGGGAATACTGCAGATAGAATTCATGACTTTTTTACTATGATTCTTTAGCTTTTCAAAGTTAATTTTTTTAACTGTCTTTTTTTAAAATTTTTTCATTTTCCTTTTTTCAAACAACATCCTTTCAATCCCTTTTTTAAAACAAATATTTTTTTATTTTTCATTTTTAGAGTCATATTCTATCCCTTCATAGTAGTTACCCTTATTTTTGGTATATATATAAGTTGTCCTCTCTTTTAAATATTGAGATACAGTTTCTTCTAACAGGACAAAGTATACCCTAAATCTCTAGTATATGGCTTTGTTCTAGTCTCCTGCCTGATCACATTCTCCCCCCCCTTTTTTTAAAATCCTCTTCTTTCTTTTTTTCAACTAACTTCTTATCTTATAAATTCCTCTTATAAAATCTTTTATAACTTCCGTCTTTACACTCATACCCCATCCCTTCATAGTATTAATCCTTATTTTTGTACATATATAAGTTCTTCTTTTGTGAAAATTTTGGGAGGCACTTTCTTCTAACAGAACAAAACACTCCCAAAATGTAATGTGTGGCACTGATCTATGCACCATCGTGATCATATTTGATCATATTCTGTTTTTGTTTTCTTTTGTTTTTGTTTGTTTTTATCTTTTTCTTTTTCTTTTTCTTTTTCCTTTCCCTTTCTTTTCCCCTGGTTTCAGGTCTTTTCTGATCTGTTCAGTGTATATTTTCTGGGGACATTGTTACCCCCTTAGCATTTTGTTCTCTCATTCATCTATTCTCTGGACAAAATGACAAGATGGAAAAAATCACCTCAACAAAAAGAAAAAGAGATAGTGCCGACTGCCAGGGACCTAATCAATACGGACATTAGTATGACGTCAGAACTAGAGTTCAGAATGATGTTTTTCAAGATACTAGCTGTGCTTGAAAAAAACATGGAAGATATTAGAGAAACCGATTCTGGAGAAATAAAAGAACTAAAATCTAACCAAGTCAAAATCAAAAAGGCTGTTAATGAGGTGCGATCAAAAATGGAGGCTCTAACTGCTAGGATAAATGAGGCAGAAGAGAGAATTAGTGATATAGAAGAACAAATGATGGAAAATAAAGAAGCTGAGAAAAAGATAAACAACTATTGGATCACGGAGGCAGAATTGGAGAGATAAGTGATACCATAAGACGAAACAACATTAGAATTATTGGGATCCCAGAAGAAGAAAGAGAGAGAGGGGCAAATTATAGCAGAGACCTTCCCTAATTTGGGGAAGGAAAAAGGCATCAAAATCCAGGAGGCCCAGAGAACCCCTCTCAAAATCAATAAAAATAGGTCAACACCCTGACATCTAATATTAAAACTTAGGAGTCTCAGAGACAAAGAGAAAATCCTGCAAGCAGCTGGGGAGAAGAGATCTGTAACCTACAAGGGTAGAAACATTATTTTGGCAACATACCTATCCATAGAGACCTGGCAGGCCAGAAAGGACAGGCATGATATA
>NW_025410740.1:0-6505 GCF_002201575.2 Neomonachus schauinslandi | reverse complement strand
ACTGCATAATTTGTGGTAGTGGGGGACTGCGTTCGCGCTTTCCCCTGATCATTTCGGTTTGCGAAAAGTCAGACTGTGGGGCTTTACGAGGTCCACCCGCTGACCTTTAGCGGTGGTGCAACGGGGTAGGGTAGTGTACGGTTTCTATCTGGAGTTCGTGTTTTTCTTCCTCGTGTGTTGGTTTTTGCTCGTCGTTAGTATATCTACGACGGGCGTTAACGGTGTAGGGTAGGGAAGGCCGGCTCTTCAAGGTGCCGACGGGATACCTGCCGTGTCCATGTTAGTCGCCCCACATTGCTCTCGTCTTTTGGCACAGGTACGCGTTCCCGGACTTGACCAGCCGGTGGAAGACCGAGCCACGAGCGCCATGGTGGTGTTGGCTTCGTTGATCCTCCTCTGCCCACCGACCTGGATTCCCGAAACAGGTCGAGATTCTCTGGATTTCCTGGAGCCGAGAGGAGAGAATACCGGTGCCGGCTGGATTCCTTGCCCTGGCTCCGGGTACTGTAACAAAGCCTTTCAGCTCCCATCTAGCGTGCACGCCCAAGACCACTCACCCACCCACTGAGAGTCCCACAGAGGCCCAGCAAGCCGCAGGTGCAGAGCCTTCCCGTGACTGACTGTGTCACCACTGCCTGACTGGGTAGCAGGCACCTCTGCACCTTCAAGGATGGGGGGCAGTACCTTGGAAGCCGCCTGCCGCTCTCCGTGACACCCCAGCCAGGAAGGGTCGGCCATGCTGGGGCCCACACTTGCATCTGCTGGTCACAAAAAGCCACTGCCCCCCCTCCACCTCTCACCCTGCTGTTTCCCCAAAGCACCAAAGCTAGGTCCCCCAGGGATGCCACACCTCCACATCTCACCAGGGGCCACATCCAACGAAGGTCTTAAGGTTTTATCCTTGGTTCCTGTCTGCTGGTCTCTGCAGATGATGACCTTAGAGGCTGGGGTTTCTCTGTGGCTTCAAAGCAATCGAAACTTCCTGAAGGTCATCACCTGTTGGCTTCCCTGGCAGGGCCTCCTGAGCCCGTGGAGAGTCTGGCGCAGTCCATCTCAGTTAGCAGTAGGACAGTGGGACTGAGACTGGGTTGGGGAGAGAGAACCTCTCAAGAGGAGCTTGCCAGGAGAGGAAGCCGGGGAGGAGAGGAGAGAACAGTCTCCAGTTTGAGAGGCAGAAGCAACACCGAAAAGGGGCCCGTGGGCTCCGAGGTCAGGGATGGCAGTGGCTGGGTCCCTGAGGCTCCCGAGGGCCACACTCACATTGGGGTTCCGCTACCGGTCCCCTCTGTGATGCACTCCACCTGTACTTTGAGCCTCTGGAGTCTCCTTCCCACAGGAAGGAGGAGAACGAGGAAGACCATTCTCTGGCGCTATTCTCTGCACCCCCCGCCAACAACCTGGCTCTGACCCCAAGGTGAAGCCCATGCTCTCCTGGGTGCGCTCTGGCTGGGCCTCAGGATCTTGCTCTTCAGGCCCTGCCAATTTAGCCTGAAGGGCCCAGCGCTAAGTCAGCCAGCTGGTCAGAGCCCACAGGCCCGCCAAGGAGGGGAATTTGTGTGCCGGTCCACGAGGGCAGCTGCCCACGCCCCACCCCACCCCTACCCCCACTCTTCTGCGCCCTGCCTTCAGCCCTCGTTGCCCCGACTCTCCGGCTCCCTCTGAGCTCTAAGCCTGTGGTGTTGCTGCCAATCTCCCTCCCCACCCCCACCCCTTTCTACAGGTGGAGACCCCAGCGGTCAGTGGCCGGAAAGCGGGCGGGATGGAAATACTTCCATCTATTTCTGTCTCCCTCCATCAGATGTAGCCGGAGAATCGGGGAATCCGTGCGGGGGCGGGGGGGGGGGGCTTTTACCGCACCCCCCGGCGAAGTAGGTAGGTGGCTTGTACCGAGTGTGTGTGAGCAGTCACTGCTCTCTCAGCAGGAACACCAGCGCCCCGCGTGGCTGCAAGGGCGCGGGAAAACTCAAGTGTCCTGGGGCCGCACGCGGTCCTCACACTGACGGAACCCTGAACGCGCCTCCGAAGTGCTCATCGCGACTGGCGAGGCCCACGGAGGCCCCTGCTGCATTTCGCTTCTGCCAACGTCAGCCTCGATGCAGGCGCACGATGGGATGGGCGATGGCTTGGAAAACCTCAAGGTGACAGTTCTGTCCCACGAGTAGGTTAAGCTGGTCGGGGAAGAGGCTCTCGGGTCTCCGTAAGTCTGTATGTTTATAGACCACATGAAAGCCAGACAAGGAGGAGACGGACAGACAGACTGCAGCTGGGAGAGACAGAAGCAGTGACCGTCCCCGGAGGCAGGGCAGGAGACCGAGACCCAGCTCGAGAGGCAGAGTCGTCAGGAAGGATGTCCCTGCCCCGTGGGGTGACCCGTCCGCTTGTCAGCCGCGCGGGCTTGCGGAGGGCAGACGCTCTTGGCCCACCTCCTCGTCTGGAGCGGGAGCCGCGGGGGGGGTGGGGGTGGGGGTGCGGGGGGCAACGAGCGCACAGGGCGTGGGGCGGTGCGGCGCTGAGCCCAGGCAGGAGCGGCGCGGACGGGTAGCGCCGCAGGGCCGGTGCGGGCCGCCCGCGGCAGGAAGGCGCCGGGGCGCTCCCCGGGCGGCAGCACACCCGCAGCCGAGTAAGGGAGGCGGTGCGTGAAGGTTTTCCCGGCTCGGGCCGCCGAGGGGGGCCTGGGCCGGGCAGAGGTGGGGCTGGGCGCTAGCGGGGACGGTGGCTTCCCCGGCGGCGCAAAAGCGTCAGGCGCGTCCTTCGAGCCGGAATCGAACCAGCGACCTAAGGATGTCCACGCCTCTGCGGTCTACAGTCCTCCGCTCTACCAGCTGAGCTATCGAAGGGTGCGCGCTGGCGGGCCCGGGTCGTTACTTTTTCTTGAAATGACTGAGGCCACGGCGCGGGCGTGCCGGACGTCCAGCAGGCCCTGGCGCGGTCGGAGGCCCTGTCAGAGAAGAGCCGAGCCCACGTCGCCGCGGCGCCCGTTCCGCGCGGGGCCTCGAGTCCCCTGCGCTCGGTGGCCGCGGGGCGGGGGGTCCGGCATCCCGGGCGCGATGGTCGAGCTGCCTGGGCCCGGGCTCTCACCCGCGGCCTCCTGTCCCCTCCCGGGGCCCCCTCCTACAGGTGGGGCCGATCCCGGTCCGCGGCGGGGGAGCGGGTAAGAGGGCAGGAGGGGCGTTGGCGAACCCCACGCGCGGGTTGGGCGACCGAGGCCTTGCGGAGCGGAGGAGGGGAAAACCCACTGGATCCGCGCACCAGGTAGGCGGCTGCGAAGCGCCTACCTGCGGTTTTTAAGTGCCCTCGGTTCACAGTAATCCTTGGGCCAAAATGACACCTTTTGGTGTGGCAGACGATGCCGCCGTTCGAAGCCAAGATCATCTTGCCGGGATTATGCAAGTCTCCTCATTTCCCTGCTTTACAAAACCCTTGCAGACAGATTTTTTATTTTTATTTATTTAATTTATTATTGATAACTTTTTTGGGGGGGTGCCAAGCGGAGTGGGAGGAGGAGGATTCAGATCAAGCCACTCCTCTGCTCAAAACCGTTCAGTTCAGGGGTGCCCGGGCTGGCTCGGTCCATAGAGCATGTAGCTCTTGATCTCGGGGTTGTGAGTTCGACTCCCCCCGCCCCTCCACCGCCCATTGGGTGTAGAGCTTACTGTTTTTTGTTTTTTGTGTTGTTGTTGTTTTTTTTTTAGATTATATTTTTAAGTAATCTCTACACTAAGGTGGGGCTCTAACCCTAAGCCGGGCGGTAGAGCTTACTTAAGCAAACAAACACACACACAACAAAGAAACAGACCCTTTGGTTCACTCGGATGTAAAGTCTTAACAATGATCATGGCAGAGTGCAGCGGTGGCTGGAGCTGCCTGGCTGGTCTGTTCTGAGGAAAGGCCAGCAGCCGGATGGACCCGGCCAGGGCGGCTTACACCTGAGACAGACTACCCCAGGGCACTACCAGAGGTGGAAGTCCGAGTCAAGAGCAAGAGCGTCTGTCCGCCGTAGCCAAGCTGATCTCAGCAGCAGCAAGGACCTGTGGTGGATTTCCAGATGGAACGGAGCCAGGCCTTCTTAGCTGAGACACCAACAGGTGGTTAAAGCAGTGTTGGAACATCCAGGTAGCTGAATTCCAAAGTGAAATTAAAATATGATTCACGAAGGGGCGCCTGGGTGGCTCAGTGTGTTGAGTGGCCGACTGTTGATATCAGCTCAGGTCGAGATCTCAGGGTCGTGAGATCGAACCCTGGGACGGGCTCTGCACTGGGCATGGAACCTGCTTAAGAGTCTCTCCCTCTCCTTCTCCCCCTTGCTCCCCCCCCCCCGGCTCTCTTGCTCTCTCTCTCCCCCCCAAAAAAAAAAAAAAAAAGTCCTACAATGATCCACAAGACCCTCATGATCTTACCCCCACCTAGGCACCTCTCTAACTTAATTTTGTACGAATCTTCAATGTTGCTCTGGACACAGGGCCTCCTTGCTATTCACACACAGTCCTACCTGGGCCTTTGCTCTAGCTGATCTCTGTGCCATGGATGCTTTTCCCCAGATAGCCCATGACCAACTCCCTCACCTCCTCCCAGCCTTTGCTCACAAAGCACCTTCTCAACGTGGCCTCTTCTGACCACCCGATTTACCACAGCAACCTGTGCCCCTAACTCGACTCCTGATCCGCTCTCCCTCCTCAATGTTTTCTTTTCTCAGTTCCTAACACCTACCATACTAATTATGTTGTGTCCATTGTCGATTTTCTCCCAGTCCCTCTGCCCCTTCTACAAAATAGGGAGCGCCAAGAGGCCTTTTTGTTACCAATTCCCGAAGTGTCCGGCACAGCATATATACTCAACAAGCACTTGTTGATTGGACGAACTCTCAGTGCCATCCAAGAGGAGATGCGACTCTACAAGGAGGGGCCAGGAGCCAGGGTTCAGCCAGGGGGAGGTGCAGAGTTATCTTGTTTGATCACAAAACAGGATCTCTTCGGTTGAGAAGTGCAGAACGCTCAGCTCCTAACAACCCCTGCAAACGGTTTCCTTCACCGAGATTTGACCAGACTCTAGCATAGCTTCTAGTAGCCTAAGGTTCTGTCCCTAAGAGTGACCTCCAGCCTGAGAATGTTAGACACCTGACGCAGGCCCCCAACCTCTCTTTCTTAGGGCACATATTACATTTTATTTTTAAGAAGATTTTATTTATGGGCACCTCGGTGGCTCAGTTGGTTAAGCAACTGCCTTCGGCTCAGGTCATGATCCTGGAGTCCCAGGATCGAGTCCCGCATCGGGCTCCCTGCTCGGCGGGGAGTCTGCTTCTCCCTCTGACCCTCCCCCCTCTCATGCTCTCTCTCTCATTCTCTCTCTCAAATAAATAAATAAAATCTTAAAAAAAAAATTTTATTTATTTATCTGTGAATGAGTGAGAGAGAGAGAGAGAGAGAGAGAGAGAGCTCGCACAAACAGGGGTGCAGCAGGCAGAGGGAGAAGGAGCCTCCCCACCGAGCAAGGAGCTGGATGGGGGACTCAGTCCTAGGACATTGGGATCATGACCTGAGCCCAAGGCAGACGCTTAACCAAGCAAGCCACCCAGGCGTCCCTCTTAGGTCATTTATTTAAAAGGGCTTGCGATTGTGACAATGGATCTCTTACGACTCCAAAGCGTCTTTCTCAAGGACCGAGAGCCATTCCTTTGAGATGTGATCAGGAAGGCTGGGGCCTATCTCCCAGTCTCTGTGGGAGGATAGCACCCTAACTTCAGCAGCTGCCAGCTAACAAACACAGCTGCCTGATAGCAGTTATACTGAACTACCGTTTTTGTAACTTTTCCCTTCTCTGGCTGTCCTGAGCCCCCTTCCTCTCATTCTTCCCTCAAAACGTCCAAATCCCCTCTGCACAAATCGGAGTGGAGCTCAGCTCTTTCCCCGCTCCTGTCAGCGGTTACTGAAGGAAAAAAAAAATTTTTTTTTTCCACCACTGTAACCATTGTCTGCTGCGTTTATCTTTGACAGAGGCCAAGTCGGAAAGGACCAGGGGGCACTGGGTGGGCCACCCCGTGTGCGGCGGGCTGGGGGGCAGTAGGAGGCTGACGGGCGCCTGACCCTGACCGCTAGGGCTCCCGGGAGATACACGACAGGCTGCGGTTGAAGGGCACTGTTGAGCGCTTCTCTTCGTGTTCTTTCTTCAAAACTTAGCATGACGCTTTTCCTTCCAGCGTTCCTAGATCAGGCTACTGCATATTCGGAAGCCCTTTTACTCGGAAAGACACCAGAAATACACATCGCCACGAAGTCTTGTTAAGGCAGCTTAGCCCTTAACGTCAACCGGCAGAAAAGCCTCTCCTGAGTTTTCCATTAGATTTGAAAATGAGTTCCGAACGGGCGAGGACAAAAAGGGGCTGAAATTTTCTTTCTGCTGAAAGGAAGGTGAGACCAAACCCGAGCCCTGACCCGCCACCGCTCCCGCTGGGCTCCGGGAGGCCCCGCCTTCTCGGGTCTCCCCTGCAGGTCCCGACACCCTCGCCGCC
>NW_025410739.1:0-6506 GCF_002201575.2 Neomonachus schauinslandi | reverse complement strand
GCACCCTTGACGTGTTCCTGATCTTAAGGGAAAGGCTCTCAGCTTTTGCCCATTGTGGATGATATTCGCTGTGGGTTTTTCATAGATGGATTTTATGAACTTGAGGAATGTTCCCTCTATCCCTATACTCTGGAGAGTTTTAATCAGGAAAGGATGTTGTATTTTGTCAAATGCTTTTCCTGCATCAATTGAGAGGACCATATGGTTCTTCTCCCTCCTCTTATTAATGTGTTCTATCACATTGATTTGCAAATGTTGAACCACCCTTGTATCCCCGGGATAAATCCCACTTGGTCGTGGTGGATGATCCTTTTAATGTATTGTTGGATCCTATTAGCTAGGATTTTGTTGAGGATTTTGGAATCCATAGTCATCAGGGATATCCATCTGAAATTCTCCTTTTTGATGGGGTCTTTGCCTGGTGTGGGGATTAAGGTCATGCTGGCCTCATACAATGAGTTTGGAAGTTTTCCTTCTGTTTCTATTTTTGAAACAGCTTCAGTAGAATAGGTATTATTTCTTCTTTGAATGTTTGGTAGAATTCCCCAGGGAATCCATCAGGCCCTGGACTCTTGTTTTTTGGGAGGTTTTTGATCACTGCTTCAATCTTGTTAGTGGTAATTGGCCTATTCAGGTTGTCAATTTCTTCCTGTTTCAGTCTTGGTAGCTTATAGGTTTCCAGGAAGGCCTCCATTTCATCCAGATTGCTCAGGTTTTTGGCATATAGTTGTTGATAATAATTGTTTCTATTTCCTTGGTGTAGTCATGATCTCTCCCCTTTCATTCATAATTTTATTAATTTGGGTCCTTTCTCTTCTTTTGGATAAGTCTGGCCAGTGGTTTATTGATCTTATTAATTCTTTCAAAGAATCAACTTCTAGTTTTGTTGATCTGATTTACTGTGTTTCTGGTTTCTAATTCATTGATTTCTGCTCTAATTTTAATTATTTCTCTTCTAAAACGTGGCTTAGGCGTCGTTTGTTGCTTTTTCTCTAGTTCTTTAAGGTGTAGAGTTAGTTGGTGAATTCGGGATTTTTCTATTTTTTTGAGTGAGGCTTGGATGGCTATGTATTTCCCCCTTAGGACCGCTTTTGCAGTATCTCATAGGTTTTAGACCGATGTGTTTTCGTTCTCATTGATTTCCATGAATTGTTTAAGTTCCTCTTTGATTTCTTAGTTGACCCAAACATTCTTGAGCGGAGTGGTCTTTAGCTTCCAAGTGTTTGAATTTCTGCCAAATTTTTTCTTGTGATTGAGTTCCAGTTTTCGAGCATTGAGTCACCAACCAGTCTTATGCCACCAAAGATATTTATTATCACATCCTCAAATAGCCACTATTTAATACCTGTCACATGTTTGTTTGTTTGTTTTTTGCTTACAAATATTAGGACGTGTCATCTTAGTTACAAACTCTCTAGATTTGTTCTGATGCCTTGTTCCAGGAAAGTGGGTTCTTAGAAACAGAACCATGCAACAAAGGGTTCTGCACTGGGCTCCCTCAGTGAAGCCAAATGACCACAGCCAGTGAAAATGAAATTCAAGTTGTGATAGAGACTGTGGAACATTGTGCTCTGCTCTCAGGCAATGCTTACAAAAGCTCAGCAGAACACAGCAGAACTTTCCAGTATGATCATCTCCTGGAGGGCAAGTCCAAAGGATTGAATCCCCAGAGTGTCTCCACAAACCTCTTTGCACATTTGTTGCCTGGAAGTTATTTCAGCTGTTGATGTAGATAAAGTTGCAGGCTGTCTCCTGAAATGTGGTTGGAGAGGTCTTCCTTCTACAAGAAGAATCAACAGAGACTTCCTGGAACAATCTTTGAAAACTCATTGTTTAAAATGCATTAACTCAAGTCTTTCCCAAGTCTTCTCTGCCAAACTTTGCACAGATGGCCACTTTGTCTCTGTTCCTATACTCTTGAGACAGTCAGAGACCTTGGGAACAAGCCCCTGTGTGCCCATAACACTTCTTGCTGGCTGTCATCACTATTCTTGCAGAGCAAAGCACCAGCCAAGGAGCAAGCCTAGACCGATTCAAACTAGTCTGAGACATGATGGCCACCAAATTTGACCTTTGAGTGACTTTTTCCTTCATTATATAAATGTTACACATATTCCCTCTCCACACCCAGGGATGGAGACTTAACGTGCAAATGAAACATATGATATATGAAGAAGAATGTTCTGTCAACTGGGCCTGCATGTCCAATTCCCTATATTTCCCCAAACCTACATGCTTAGATGCCCTTCCTTTCCTGCTTCTGGCCCTTTCCCTGGCTATTGTTCTGAGAGCCAGTCTGACACCTTTGTCACGACGGTGTCTCCCTTCAGGTGCAGCTCTTGCTGCAATAAAGCCTTTCGTGCGCCTTTAAATTTGGGCCCAGCCTGGTTTCTACTGTTGCTGGGCCCAAGGACCCAAGTCTGTAACACTCTGACATTATTACCCCACTGATTCTCCATCCTGCCCTATTTCCATTGCCTTCTGAAAAGGTGGGTCTCCTCAGCTGAAGCCTAAACATTTGACCCAGGATTCTGCAAGGTACATACAGCCTGACACAGTGTCTCCTCTGTGTTCTTTCACTCCACCTTCTGTCTCCTACATCCTGTGGAGGACTTGCTCTCTGAATCCTACCCTTTGTGGCTTCTCTTCCCTTTGTATTGGGTGAACATTCTATCAAGAGCCAGCAGACATAGAGTAAGCAGACATAGAAAGTCCATGCTCCCTGAATGCCCAGCTAGATGGCAAACACATAGGAGCTCCATCAGCCTTCCCAAAGTGACTTTAGTTTAGAAAATATTAATAGGGCCTATTGTATACATTAAATTAAGCAATTATTTAGGAATGGCCTTTGTGTGTTCTGCTGGAGCATGGTTGATTTATAAGCAGAGATGTTCACCACACTGTTAGATTTGGTTGCACCCTCTTCAATTCCAACTGTAGCTATCAGGGGTCCCCTAAGCACAGGTTACCTGTCCATTGCCTAACTCTGGCTCCAGTCCCCTCCCTGGAAGACAAGACAGACTCAGTGCATACCTGAAACACACTTCAGTGTTCCCTGCCTTAGCACTAAGAAAGAGGCTTTGTTAAGCATACCAGTGCTCCTTGAAAGCCAGCTAAGGTATCTGTTGGCTTCTAATAGAATTATTCTCTGGCTTTTGGCTTTTATCTATCAGAGTCCTCTTGAACTGGAGGCATATCTGAGTCATGCCCCCAAGGGCTCAAAGATAATCCCCCACCTCAGTGGGGAGGCTTGGCCCTCCAGACTCCTTGGCTAGCAGGAATCAGGACATTCTGCTGTTACTACTGGGCATCAAACCAGATACATACCAGGGCTGCTAAAAAAACTACATGCCTTCAGGGTTGTTCATGTTGGAGTCCTCTTCGTCATCCCAGGAGTCCTGGCCACTCTGATTCACTCCTTACCTCCTCTCTCCTACCAGATCTTTCCTGTGGATTTTGACAGCTGGTGAACCGTTGCCACACCTCTGCCTGTCTCAGCCCCCTCTGCTCTCAGAGCTCTCAGTCAAATTACGAAGTTAGCCATATTTGTCTCTGTGCTCCTAGAGCTCCCTTTCCTACCTAAGTCTCTAACTCCTGCTCTATGTCCCTGAAAGAATCTATTGCCAATTAGAGCTCAGTATGGAGAAGTTCCAGTAGGGCCTTGGATGTTGTTCCCAGTGTGATGGTGGTGCCTGCAAACCTGACAGTTAGACAGCTGCTACCTGTCTGCACCCACCTCTTGCAGCAAACCTGCAATGGGCCACCTTCACTTTCCTAGAGCTCAATTCTTCCCGATTCTCCATGGCAGCTTTTACTTGATCCAGGTTGTGGCTCCAAAATATCCAGTAATTCACCAAGCAGCAGGCCTGAAGGAGGTATGGGGGTCTTGTGTGTTTGCTGTGGCAATGTGCCTAGAAGGCTAAAGCTCACAGCCAGCCAAAGGGAGAATCGAATCAGATCGATTCATAGCTAAGCCCATTAGAGCAACACAATTTATTTTCAGAAGTTGTATAATTTCTGTTCAAAGTACAGTCAGCAGCTTGCTGCTTCCTCACCTTGATGCATATAGGCTGCTGAATCAATTTTTTATTTTAATTCCCTGGAGTTTACCTTGTATTCTAGTGACCTTTTTTTTTTTTTAAGGCACTTTGTGCAAATGGATCTCAATACCCCTTTGAGGCAATCTCCCACCACCCCTGCAGCAAATGTGCCAAATAGAAGAACACCAAAATAGAAGTCAGATGGCCATTTCCAGCCTGATGTCTTCAACAATCTGTAGCCTCAGTTTTCGTCACCTGTAAAATGGGAGTTGTTTCCATGAATTAGTATTACAGAGACTAATGTTTAAGTTCAATTGAGAGAACTTTGAAGGTAAAGAGGTAGAATTGTCCCCCACCCCATATCCACTCCTAAATATTACATGATTTATTTAAGCATTGAATTAAATACTCTTAGACACCTATGTTTAGATTCTCCTTTTGTTTCTTTCAGTGACCCAGAATTCAACACTCTCATATTCAAATGTCTGCCAGAGCCAAAAGGAAATTACCAGGCTAAAACAATAGGGAGCAGTATGGTGTGAGTAGAATTAGAGCCACCTGCCAAATTCATTCAAAACACTTCAAAAAAAAATTTTTTTTTTTTTTTTTTTAAGGCTATGAGACTGGATTCAGTAAGCGTGTCACTTTGTGACCGTACCTACATATTGAGTTTAGGGTGTCTCTGTTATTGCCTATATTTTGCTGATTCTTAGAGTTTGTTTATTTTTGTTTTTGTTTTTGAGCTGTCAAAAGGCCATATTACCTCCTGTATGTCAAAGTTAGATATTTGGGGTCCTTGAAGGTGAGACGTTGCATTTAGATCTAGGAGGCCTGGGGAAGTAGAAAAACATCCAGAGGTGCCATTTAGCCCAGATGTCAGAAAGAATTCTTGAATCCAGAATAAAAGTGCATCTAAGGCTTTTGTTCTTGCTGAACTTTGTGGAGAGGAACTTGCTGGGAACCATAGAAATCTGGGCCAAAATGTTCTCCCTGGAGGTGAGCTAAAGAAGCCTGATTCTCTCCCATTTGATGTCTTGGCTTTTGGAAGATAATGACATTTTCCAAGTTAACATGAGCCTGCTTTGTCATCTTCTTTTCTGGCTTCTCATGGAACTCACAGAGGACACACAAACACAGTGATGGGTCTCGGTCAATGTTATAAACATCTCACGGGGTCTACCCATGGATGTCTGTCAGTCACCTGGTCTTCCATTTCTGTCAGAGAACTGGCAAAAGCCATGTTCCTTTCTTTTCTTTTCTTTTATAATGATGTTATGTTAATCACCATACATTACTTCATTAGTTTTTGATGTAGTGTTCCATGATTCATTGTTTGCGTATAACACCCAGTACTCCATGCAGAACGTGCCCTTCTTAATACCCGTCACCAGGTTAACCCATCCCCCCACGCCCCTCCTCTCTAGAACCCTCAGTTTGTTTCTCAGTCCATAGTCCCTCATGGTTCGTCTCCCCCTCCAATTTCCCCCCCTTTATTCTTCCCCTCCTGCTATCTTCTTCTTCTTCTTCTTTTTTTTTTTTTTTTACATATAATGTATTATTTGTTTCAGAAGTACAGGTCTGTGATTCAACAGTCTTACAGAATTCACAGCGCTCCACCATAGCACATACCCTCCCCAATGTCCATCACCCAGCCACCCCATTCCTCCCCACCCCCCACCACTCCAGCAACCCTCAGATTAAGAATTCCTCATATCAGTGAGGTCATATGATACATGTCTTTCTCTGATTGACTTATTTCGCTCAGCATAATACCCTCCAGTTCTATCCAAGTTGCAAATGGCAAGATTTCATTCCTTTTGATGGCTGCATAATATTCCATTATATATATATATATATATATACCACATCTTCTTTATCCATTCATCTGTTGAAGGACATCTTGGCTCTTTCCATAGTTTGGCTATTGTGGATATTGCCGCTATAAACATCGGGGTGCATGTACCCCTCTGGGTCCCTATTTTGTATCTTTGGGGTAAATACGCAGTAGTGCAATTGCTAGATCGTATGGTAGCTCTATCTTCAACTTTTTGAGGAACCTCCAAAGTGTTTTCCAGAGTGGCTGCCCCAGTTACATTCCCACCAACAGTGTAGGAGGGTTCGCCTTTCTCCGCATCCCCGCCAACATCTGTCGTTTCCTGACTTGTTAATTTTAGCCATTCTGACTGGTGTGAGGTGGTATCTCACTGAGGTTTTGATTTGGATTTCCCTGATGCCGAGCGATGTTGAGCACTTTTTCATGTTTCTGTTGGCCATTTGGATGTCTTCTTTGGAAAAATGTCTGTTCATGTCTTCTGCCCATTTCTTGATTGGATCATTGTTCTTTGGGTATTGAGTTTAAGAAGTTCTTTATAGATTTTGGACACTAGCCCTTTATTTGATATGTCATTTGCAAATATCTTCTCCCATTCTGTTGGTTGTCTTTTGGTTTTGTTGACTGTTTCTTTT
>NW_025410738.1:0-6507 GCF_002201575.2 Neomonachus schauinslandi | reverse complement strand
AAAAAAAAAAAAAAAAGAAGTGAGAAACCAGAAACAATATGTCTAATTACTCATTCTGGAAATTGGGAAGTAACAGAAGAGTAATAAGAAAGTTGCCCAAGTGCAAGGCCAGTGAATCAGAGAGAAAACGCCCAAGGCAGCAAAACAAAGCTTCAGTAAGGAGATGTTGTTACTTGGAGAGATAACCTTTGTCCTTCCTTCTATTACTGGTCAGAGGATGGAGAAAACCCAAGCCCGAGACAACTGTTCTGCTAAGTGCCCTCGGAAGGGTACACTGGGATTAACAACAAAGTCAGACCATTAAAGAGAAAAAGAAATAAAGAGAAGATGAGAGAGGAGAAAAGAGAATGGTGGGGAAAATAATTTTTTAAGTCAAAAAAATCAGAGAAGAGCAGAAGTACCTCTAGAAGAAAACAGATAGTTAGGGAGAAAAGGCTGATAATCTCTTTGAAACTCTGACTACTCTAGGAGGCCTTGCGAGACAGCCCTTGCTTCCACGGGCAGGGAGAGAACCTTTCCTGTCTATTGTTCTTCTGGATTCTAAACCACTGACCTCTCTATGCTTTCTAAAGGGAAAATGACTTCAATTTAAAAGAGTTCCCCCAAAGCATTCTCTATACTCAAAATGGGTTTGTCTTTGTGCATTTTATCTGAAGTGACCTGAAGTCTTCCATCACCCTCTTCCTTTCTCCAACAATTGAGTAAGGGGTGAGCAGCAATAAAGATCAGTGGAAGAGAGATGATAACCCAGAATAAGATGAGGAGAGCATTTAGACCTTGTGACTGTGCACGCTATGACTCCTAACAATAAATAAAATATAAATATAAATCCTGTTCAGACTATTGAATTTCTTGTCCTTTCTGAATATTGTATCCAAACATGGACATTCTAAAGCTGAATGGAAATAAAAAGAATAGTTCAATTAATTCATTCAAACATGTGATGAGTTCTTAATATAACCACATCATAACATGATTGAATAATTATTACACATCAGCTTCCATGCTAGTGTTTTGCATAGCTTATGTTATTTAAGCACAAATAATTCTATGAGACAGATGGTCTTTTTATGTCCACTTTATAGATGAAGAAACTGAGGCATAAGATCCCATAGTTAGGATGAGTTGGAACCAAGTTTGGAACCCAGATAATAGAAGTCAAGAGGCTGTGTGTTTAAATTAACCTCTTTATGATGTTACCCTGCATCATGGGCCATGTTAGGAAAGAGGAGTCAAGGCTGTAGAATTTCAGAAAAGGAAAAGATTGACAAGGAAAGATACAGTCAAGGCATGTTTCAAGTGAGAGGTAGTACATGATCTTGGCCTTGAAGGATAGGCAGATTTCAGATATTCAGGTGTAGGGTAACCTACTGGGTAATAAAAAATAATAGCATAGAGTGCTTACAATATACCACATAATGTTCTGTATACATATTATAACTCTGTTAAGATAGAAATAATTATAATGCTCACTATTTAAATAATAATAGAGCTTATATGTGTTTGCAGTGTGCTGCCAGATACTAAGTTAAGTTTTAAAAGTATTAACTCATTTAATCCTCAAAAACAAACAAAAAACAACGTAAGAAGTAAACACTAACATCTTAAGTTCACTTTTCAGATGAGGAAACTCTGGTTCAGAGAACTTAAGTAACTTGACCAACATCACAGAACTAATGAGTAGCAGAGTCCAGATGTGAAGCCAGTTGCTCTAATTCTAGCCTGTGTGTTTTTAACACAGGTGCTCTTAACACAGCTCTACAAGGTCATGAACTTTGGGGTCACACTGGCCAAGGTTCAAATATCAGCCTTGCAGTTTGCAATTTGTGAGACATCGAGTGTGCTCCTTTTTGTCCCTAAGTCTCAGTTATTCCATATCAAAAATAGGGGTAACTATGAAGATTAAGCTCTATTACCTATCTCTGTGTTTAGCACAGTGCTTCCATATAGGAAGCACTCATTGTGTGTTTTATGAATAAATAAATGGATAAAACACATCATTCATGCTACACAATTAGCATTTTGTTTGTATACTACTTAATATTATTTAATTTTTCTGCAAATGTACTTTTCTTGTGAATCCATCTAGACTGTATGCATTCTGAGGGCAAACCATGTGTTTTTTCCTTATGTGTTCCAGCACTCCAAGCAGTAATATGCACATAATAAGCTGTTACGTAACAATAACCTCCATGAATGAAGCACTTACTATGGGCCAGACATTACATTAAGAATTTAATTCTCATAGCAATCTTATGTAGGGAGGACTAATATGAATTCCAAAATAGGACTGTATCTTACAGACATAAAGTGGTTCTACAGTAGTAACATGCAGGATCAGGAATCAAATCCAGCTCTGTTTGTCTCCAAAACCCTTGAGCTTAACCACTATGCCTTACTGGTTCCCCAAAGCCTTGACTGATGAGTAATTTGACAATGTGTCAGGGCCCATCATCATCTGCTTTTGCAGACCAGGAACTTCCTGGTCTGTCTGGCAGACTTCCAAGTTCACAGCTTTTCTGTGGGTCCCTCCTCTTAGCAGCTCAGGCACAGCTCACAGAACCAAGAGACAGAGAAGACACATGAGTTTCTGCCTTCTCAGTATATATACACTGCCTTCTCAGTATATTATGACTTGAACATTCTGTGCTTAATAGCCTCTAACTCATCCACTGTGAAAATTCAGTATCCACCAGTCCTCAACATTTCTAGTTTTGTCCCCGTAGTGAAGTGACCTTGTGGCTGATCAAAGAGAGTACCTTTAAAACTCACAGTGGAAAGAGCATGACTCCTAACCTTCTACAGAATTGTTTTTAATACTTCCTGCAAGCTGTTATTGGTGTCCTTATTTAGGCTGTATTTCTTCATTTCAGTGTCTATGTTTAGCAGATATATAAAGGAGCAAATGGGTTTAATGGCCTGAAGTGGCAAAGCAATGATATGTGGGCATCTTCAGAGCAACAAAAGATCAAAAGACCATGGGGGAGACTTCCTGTTTCCTGGTGACTAGGAGTAAAATTTACCTGTGAGTCAAAGGAAAATTCATGACCACCCTGTATACTTTGAGTTCTTCCTCTGAAAGTCTCTTCCTTCAGATAGAGTAAGACAGAGTAGGGGTGGGGGAGTTTCCTTAAAGGGCCATGAAGATAATCCTCTCGTCTGCTGATTTACTTTGTCTCATTGTGGGTGGTAGCGATTCAAATTCCCTTTAGGGGTAATACAGGGTTTTAAGCAAACTGAACAGATAAGCAGTGGATCTGGGCATCTGTACAATCTAGGAACTGTGGGCTTCTCTAGTCCTCTGCATCCCAGATCCCAAAAAGTAGCATGGGCACTATTAGATCCATTTGGAATCACTCTTCTGCTTTCACTAGACTTACCATTCCTCACCCCTGCCTCAGTGCTCCCACCAGATAGGGTATGAGTTCCTTGTCAGGCAGCTCTGGCTGTGATTCCAGGTTCTTTCTCTTATTGACTATGTGATCTCAAGTAAGATATTTGACTTTCCAAGTTCTATGTCTTCATCTGAAAATGGAGACAATGATTATACCAGTCTTATGGGTATATTATGAAGAAGAGAACTAAGTATATAAAATTATTTGGACAATAACTGAACATATGAAGACCCCAATAAATAGGTGCTATTAGTAGAACACTTTTCACCAGACTGATCAGCTCTGCATTTCTGTTTGACGGCATCCTGAATCGACTCCCAGAAGCAATTCTCAGCTTATTCATAGTAGAATCAAAATAATCAGGGGAAAGAAAAATTTAGTCATAAATTATTTAGTCTAAGCTTCCCTTATGTCCACCCTGAATTAGTCATGAACACTAGAACTACCTTTCCTCGCTTTATTTTTTTTAATTTTTTTATTGTTACGTTAATCACCATACATTACATCATTAGTTTTTGATGTAGTGTTCCATGATTCATTGTTTGTGCATAACACCCAGTGCTCCATGCAGAACGTGCCCTCTTTAATACCCATCACCAGGCTAACCCATCCTCCCAACCCCCTCCCCTCTAGAACCCTCAGTTTGTTTTTTAGAGTCCATTGTCTCTCATGGTTCGTCTCCCCCTCCGATTTCCCCCACTTCATTCTTCCCTTCCTGCTTTTTTTTTTTTCTTAACATATATTGCATTATTTGTTTCAGAGGTACAGATCTGAGATTCAACAGTCTTGCACAATTCACAGCACTTACCAGAGCACATACCCTCCCTGCCAGTGTCTATCACCCAGTCACCCCATCCCTCCCTCCCCACCCCCCACTCCAGCAACCCTCAGTTTGTTTCCTGAGATTAAGAATTCCTCATATCAGTGAGGTCATATGATACATGTCTTTCTCTGTTTGACTTATTTCGCTCAGCATAATACCCTCCAGTTCCATCCACATCATTGCAAATGGCAAGCTCTCATTCCTTTTGATGGCTGCATAATATTCCATTGTATATATATACACCACATCTTCTTTATTCATTCATCTGTCGATGGACATCTTGGCTATTTCCACAGTTTGGCTATTGTGGACATTGCTGCTATAAACATTGGGGTACATGTACCCGTTTGGATCCCTACATTTGTATCTTTGGGGTAAATACCCAGTAGTGCAATTGCTGGATCATATGGTCGCTCTGTTTTCGACTTTTTGAGGAACCTCCATGCTGTTTTCCAGAGTGGCTGCACCAGCTTGCATTCCCACCAACAGTGTAGGACGGTTCCCTTATCTCCACACCCTCGCCAACATCTGTCATTTCCTGACTTGTTAATTTTAGCCATTCTGACTGGTGTGAGGTGGTATCTCATTGAGGTTTTGATTTGGATTTCTCTGATGCTGAGTGATGTTGAACACTTTTTCATGTGTCTGTTGGTCATTTGGATGTCTTCTCTGGAAAAATGTCTGTTCATGTCTTCTGCCCATTTCTTGATTGGATCATTTGTTCTTTGGGTGTTGAGTTTAAGAAGTTCTTTATAGATTTTGGAGACTAGCCCTTTATCTGATATGTCATTTGCAAATATCTTCTCCCATTCTGTCAGTTGTCTTTTGGTTTTGTTGACTGTTTCCTTTGCTTTGCAAAAGCTTTTTATCTTGATGAAGTCCCAATAGTTCATTTTTGCCCTTGCTTCCCTTGCCTTTGGCGATGTTTCTAGGAAGAAGTTGCTTCGGCTGAGGTCAAAGAGGTTGCTGCCTGTGTTCTCCTTTAGGATTTTGATGGACTCCTGTCTCACATTGAGGTCTTTCAACCATTTTGAGTCTATTTTTGTGTGTGGTGTAAGGAAATGGTCCAGTTTCATTCTTCTGCATGTGGCTATCCAATTTTCCCAACACCATTTGTTGAAGAGACTGTCTTTTATCCATTGGACATTCTTTCCTGCTTTGTCAAAGATGAGTTGACCATAGAGTTGAGGGTTCATTTCTGGGCTCTCTGTTCTGTTCCATTGATCTATGTGTCTGTTTTTGTGCCAGTACCATACTGTCTTGATGATGACAGCTTTGTAATAGAGCTGGAAGTCTGGAATTGTGATGTCGCCGGCTTTGCTTTTCTTTTTCAACATTCCTCTGGCTATTCGGGGTCTTTTCTGGTTCCATACAAATTTTAGGATTATTTGTTCCATTTCTTTGAAAAAAGATAGGGATTGCATTGAATGTGTAGATTGCTATAGGTAGCATTGACATCTTCACAATATTTGTTCTTCCAATCCATGAGCATGGAACGTTTTCCCATTTCTTTGTGTCTTCCTCAATTTCTTTCATGAGTATTTTATAGTTTTCTGAGTACAGATCCTTTGTCTGTTTAGTTAGATTTATTCCTAGGTATCTTATGGTTTTGGGTGCAATTGTAAATGGGATCGACTCCTGAATTTCTCTTTCTTCTGTCTTGTTGTTGGTGTATAGGAATGCCACTGATTTCTGTGCATTGATTTTATATCCTGCCACTTTACTGAATTCCTGTATGAGTTCTAGCAGTTTTGGGGTGGAGTCTTTGGAGTTTTCCACATAAAGTATCATATCATCTGCAAACAGTGAGAGTTTGACTTCTTCTTTGCCAATTTGGATGCCTTTTATTTCTTTTTGTTGTCTGATTGCTGTGGCTAGGACTTCTAATACTATGTTGAATAGCAGTGGTGATAGTGGACGTCCCTGCAGCGTTCCTGACCTTAGGGGGAAAGCTCTCAGTTTTTCCCCATAGAGAATGATATTCACTGTGGGTTTTTCATAGATGGCTTTTATGATATTGAGGTATGTACCCTCTATCCCTATACTCTGAAGAGTTTTGATCAAGAAAGGATGCTGTACTTTGTCAAAAGCTTTTTCTGCATCTATTGAGAGGATAATATGGTTCTTGTTCTTTCTTTTGTTTATGTATGGTATCACATTGATTGATTCGTGGATGTTGAATCAACCTTGCAGCCCCAATCCCACTTGGTCGTGGTGAATAATCCTTTGAATGTACTGTTGAATCCTAGTGGCTAGTATTTTGGTGAGAATTTTTGCATCCATGTTCAT
>NW_025410737.1:0-6518 GCF_002201575.2 Neomonachus schauinslandi | reverse complement strand
TTTTCTTGAAATTATATTTAAATAATAGCAAAAAATTTTAGATACAGGTATGAAACTCTTCAAAAAGTATAGTAAGCGGAGGGGGGAAAGATGGTGGAGGAGTAGGGGACCCTATTTCAACTGGTCCCCAGAATTGAGCTGCATATCTACCAGACCACTCTGAGCACCCACAAAACCAGCCTGAGATGTAAGAAGATCTGGACCTCTACAAACAATATCGCAGGCAGTTGGTTTTGAGGTACGAAGCGGAGAGCCCTGATTCTGCGGGCAGATATCGGAGGATAAATGGCAGCGGGAGGGTGCTTGGCCGTTGGGATCCTGCACCCCCGGTGAGTGACAGCCTCGCGCACTGCGGACAGGGCACAGACTCGCAGACCGGTAGCCTCCGGAAAGAACTTTAGGGCAGCCCCTGGGGTGTAAAACCAGACCGGCGGGGTCGCGCGCACGCGAACCGCAGCCCCCCGGACAGAAACCCGGAGCGACGGTCGCGCGCACGCGAACTGCAGCCTCTGAGCCAGAAACATGGTGCACCGTGTCCCACCGGTGAACTGCAAGCCCCGGGGTGGGAACCCCGAGCGGCGGATTTGCGCGCCCGCAGGAACTGGGAGCGGCTGGCAGTTTTAGAAACACAAAGGGCAGAGACGTGCCCCGACCTGGAGGCAGGACTGGGGGCGCTGTGGAGGGGCGCACAACCCAGGATGCTGCAGTTTATAGCAGCACGGACAGAAACAGAGACAGTGTGGCCTGGAGAGCTCACGGAAAAACAGACTGTGGTCTCTCTGCTCTGAGGCAGAGGGTTGGAAACGGTCTCTTCTGCTCTGACTCGCGGAAGAGATGCGGAAAGCCGCCAGGGAAAGGCGCCAGAGAACAAAAGCCCCCAAAACTGATTTCCACTGAGCCCATCCCCCGCCACAGGGGCTCAGGGCAACTCCGCCCAAACAGGGTTGCCTGAGTAACAGCACGGCCAGGACCCTCCCGCAGAAGACAGGCTGGGAAAACAAGAGGCCAGCAACCCTAAGGTCCCAAGAAAACAGGTGCATCTTGCTTGGAGTCTGGTCAATAATTTAGACTCTATACATTCCCTCAAACACCCCTCAACAGAATGACTAGGAGGAGGAGCCCCCAAAACAGAAAAGACTCAGAGATTATGACTTATGCTGCAGATTTACGAATGGATGCAGATATAACCAAGATGTCAGAGATGGAATTCAGGCTAGCAATTGTGAAGACAATGGCTAGAATGGAGAAATCAATTAATGGCAACATGGAGTCTCTAAGGGCAGAAATAAAAGGTGAATTGGCAGAACTTAAAAATGCTATCAATGAGATCCAATCCAATCTAGATAATCTAACAGCTGAGGTAACTGAGGCAGAAGAAGCGACCTGGAAGACAATATAATAGATAAAAAAGGGAAAAGACAAGGCCAGGGAAAAACAACTCAGAATCCATGAAAATAGAATCAGAGAAATAAGTGACGCCATGAAGCGTTCCAATGTCAGAATAATTGGAATCCTGGAGGGAGTGGAGAGAGAGAGAGGACTAGAAGATGTATTTGAGCAAATCGTAGCTGAGAACTTCCCTAATCTGGGGAATGAAACAAACATTTGAGTCCTAGAGGCAGAGAGGACCCCTCCCAAGATCAAGGAAAACAGGCCAACACCGCGGCATGTAATAGTAAAACTTGCAAATCTTAGAACCAAGGAAACCATCTTAAGGGCAGTTAGGAGGAAGAGATTCCTTACGTACAGAGGGAGGAACATCAGAATAATGTCAGACCTATCCACAGAGACCTGGTAAGCCAGAAAGGCCTGGCAAGATATACTCAGGGTACTAAAGGAGAAAAACATGCAGCCAAGAATACTTTATCTGGCAAGGCTTTCATTTAGAATGGATGGAGAGATGCAGAGCTTCCACGACCGGCAGAAACTGAAAGAATATGTGACCACTAAGCCGGCCCTGCAAGAAATATTAAGGGGAGTTCTATAAAAGGAGAAAAACCCCAAGAATGATATACGACAGAAATTTACAGGGACAATGTATAAAAACAACATCTTCACAGGCAACATGATGACAATTAATTCATATCTTTTAATAATTGCTCTCAACGTGAATGGCCTAAATGCTCCCATAAAACGGCACAGGGTTACAGATTGGATAAAAAGACAGGACCCATCCATATGCTGTCTACAAGAGACTCATTTTGAACCTAAAGATACATCCAGACTGAAAGTGAAGGGATGGAGATCTATCTTCCATGCCAACGGACCTCAAAAGAAAGCTGGGGTAGCAATTCTTATATCAGACAAATTAGATATTAAATTAAAGTCTGTAATAAGAGACACGGAAGGACACTCTATCATTCTTAAAGGGTCTATCCAACAAGAAGATCTAACAATTGTAAATATCTATGCCCCCAACATGGGAGCAGCCATATACATAAGCCAACTATTAACCAAAATAAAGAGTCATATTGATAACAATACGTTAATTGTAGGAGACCTCAATGCTCCACACTCAGCAATGGACAGATCATCTAACCAGAAAATCAACAAGGAAACAAGAGCTTTGAATGACACACTGGACCAGATGGACCTCATAGATATTTACAGAACATTCCACCCTAAAACAACAGAAGACTCATTCTTCTCGAGCACACATGGAACTTTCTCCAGAATAGACCATATACTGGGCGACAAATCAGGTCTCAACCGATACCAAAAGACTGAGATTATTCCCTGCATATTCTAAGACCACAACGCTCTAAAACTGGAACTCAATCACAAGAGAAAATTTGGCAGAAATTCAAACACTTGGAAGCTAAAGAGCACGCTGCTCAAGAATGTTTGGGTCAACCAAGAAATAAAAGAACTTAAACAATTCAAGGAAATCAATGAGAACGAAAACACATCGGTGCAAAACCTATGGGATACTGCAAAGGCGGTCCTAAGTGGGAAATACGTAGCCATCCAAGCCTCACTCAAAAAAATAGAAAGATCCCGAATTCACCAACTAACTCTACACCTTAAAGAACTAGAGAAAAAGCAACAAATGACGCCTAAGCCATGCATTAGAAGAGAAATAATTAAAATTAGAGCAGAAATCAATGAATTAGAAACCAGAAACACAGTAGATCAGATCAATGAAACTAGAAGTTGGTTCGTTGAAAGAATTAATAAGATTGATAAACCACTGGCCACACTTATCCAAAAGAAGAGAGAAAGGACCCAAATTAATAAAATTATGAATGAAAGGGGAGAGATCACGACCACCACCAAGGAAATAGAAACAATTATTAGAAATTATTATCAACAACTATATGCCAATAAACTGAGCAACACCTGGAAAAAATGGATGCCCTCCTGGAAACCTATAAGCTGCCAAGACTGAAACAGGAAGAAATTGACAACCTGAATAGGCCAATAACCAGTAACGAGATTGAAGCAGTGATCCAAAACCTCCCAAAAAAACAAGAGTCCAGGGCGTGATGGATTCCCTGGGGAATTCTACCAAACATTCAAAGAAATAATACCTATTCTACTGAAGCTGTTTCAAAAAATAGAAACAGAAGGAAAACTTCCAAACTCATTCTATGAGGCCAGCATTACCTTAATCCCCAAACCAGCCAAAGATCCCATCAAAAAGGAGAATTTCAGACCAATATCCCTGATGAATATGGGTTCCAAAAGCCTCAACAAAATCCTAGCTAATAGGATCCAACAATACATTAAAAGGATCATCCACCACGACCAAGTGGGATTTATCCCCGGGATGCAAGGGTGGTTCAACATTCGCAAATCAATCAATGTGATAGAACACATTAATAAGAGGAGGGAGAAGAACCATATGGTCCCCTCAATTGATGCAGAAAAAGCATTTGACAAAATACAACATCCTTTCCTGATTAAAACTCTCCAGAGTATAGGAATAGAGGGAATATTTCTGAAGCTCATAAAATCCATCTATGAAAAACCCACAGCGAATATCATCCTCAATGGAGAAAAGCTGAGAGCCTTTCCCTTAAGATCAGGAACATGTCAAGGGTGCCCACTCTCACCACTGTTGTTCAACATAGTACTAGAAGTCCTAGCAACAGCAATCAGACAACAAAAAGAAATAAAAGGTATTCAAATTGGCAAAGAAGAAGTCAAACTCTCTCTTTTCGCAGATGACATGATACTTTATGTGGAAAACCCAAAAGACTCCACCCCCAAATTACTAGAACTCATCCAGCAATTCAGTAATGTGGCAGGATACAAAATCAATGCACAGAAATCAGTTGCTTTCTTATACACTAACAACACAACTGTAGAAAGAGAAATTAAAGAAACGATTCCATTTACAATAGCAGCAAAAACCATAAGATACCTCGGAATAAACCTAACCAAAGAGGTAAAGGATATATACTCTAGGAACTACAAAACACTCATGAAAGAAATTGAAGAAGACACAAAAAGATGGAAAAATATTCCATGATCATGGATCGGAAGAAAAAACATTGTTAAAATGTCTATGCTACCCAGAGCAATCTATACCTTCAATGCCATCCTGATCAAAATTCCCAGGACATTTTTCAAAGTGCTGGAACAAACAATCCTAAAATTTGTATGGAATCAGAAAAGACCCCGAATCGCCAAGGAGATGTTGAAAAAGAAAAACAAAGCTGGGGGCATCACGTTGCCCGATTTCAAGCTATATTACAAAGCAGTGATCACCAAGACAGCATGGTGCTGGCACAAAAACAGACATACAGAGCAATGGAACAGAATAGAGAACCCAGATATGGACCCTCAACTCTATGGTCAAATAATCTTTGACAAAGCAGGAAAAAACATGCAATGGAAAAAAGCCAGTCTCTTCAATAAATGGTGCTGGGAAAATTGGACAGCCACATGCAGAAGAATGAAACTCGACCATTCTCTAACACCATTCACAAAGATAAACTCAAAGTGGATGAAAGACCTCAATGTGAGACAGGAATCCATCAAAATCCTAGACGAGAACATAGGCCGTAACCTCTTTGACATAGGCCACAGCAACTTCTTTCAAGATACATCTCCAAAAGCTAGTGAAACAAAAGCAAAAATGAAATTTGGGACTTCATCAAGATAAAAAGCTTCTGCACAGCAAAGGAAACAGTCAACAAAAAAAAGAGGCAACCCACAGAATGGGAGAAGATATTTGCAAATGACACTACAGATAAAGGGCTGGTATCCAAGATCTATAAAGAACTTCTCAAACTCAACACCCAAAAAACAAATAATCAAGTCAAAAAGTGGGCAGAAGATATGAAAAGACACTTCTCTGAAGAAGACATACAAATGGCTAATAGACACATGAAAAAATGTTCATCATCATTACCATCAGGGAAATTCAAATCAAAACCACACTGAGATACCACCTTACACCAGTTAGAATGGCAAAAATGGACAGGGAAAGAAACAACAAATGTTGGAGAGGTTGTGGAGGAAGGGGAAACCTCTTACATGGTTGGTGGGAATGCAAGTTGGTACAGCCACTTTGGAAAACAGTGTGGAGGTTCCTCAAAATTTTTAAATAGAGCTACCCTATGACCCAGCAATTGCACTCCTGGGTATTTACCCCAAAGACACAGATGTAGTGAAAGAAGGGCCCTATGCACCCCAATGTTCATAGCAGCAATGTCCGCAATAGCCAAACTGTGGAAAGAGCCGAGATGCCCTTCAACAGGTGATTGGATAAAGAAGATGTGGTCCATATATACAATGGAATATTACTCAGCCATCAGAAAAGATGAATACCCAACTTTTACATCAACATGGATGGGACTGGAGGAGATTATGCTAAGTGAAATAAGTCAAGCAGAGAAAGTCAATTATCATATGCTTTCACTTATTTGTGGAACATAAGGAATAACATGGAGGACATTAGAAGGAAGGGAAAAATGGGGGGGGGGAATTGGAGGGAGAGATGAACCATGAGAGACTATGGACCTAAGAAACAAACAGGGTTTTAGAGGGGAGCGGGGAGGGGGGATTGGTTAGCCCGGTGATGGGTATTAAGGAGGGCATGCACTGCACGGAGCACTGGGTGTTATACGAAAACAATGGATCGTGGATCACTACATCAAAAACTAATGATGTAATGTATGGTGACTAACATAACATAATAAAATTAAAAAAAAAAGTAGTAAGCTTTCATAAGGGAAGAATAAGAACATTTATTTATTGATTACCTAAAATGTACCAGGCACTCGGGCGCCTGGGTGGCTCAGTTGGTTAAGCGACTGCCTTCGGCTCAGGTCATGATCCTGGAGTCCCTGGATCGAATCCCGCATCGGGCTCCCTGCTCGGCAGGGAGTCTGCTTCTCCCTCTGACCCTCTCGACCCTCCCCCCTCTCATGCTCTCTCTCTCTCTGTCTCTCTCTCAAATAAATAAATAAAATCTTTAAAAAAAAAATGTACCAGGCACTTATTTTATTTTTTTTTAAAGATTTTATTTATTTATTTGAGACAGAGAGAATGAGAGACAGAGAGCATGA
>NW_025410736.1:0-6523 GCF_002201575.2 Neomonachus schauinslandi | reverse complement strand
AGGAATGAGATCTTGCCATTTGCAACGACGTGGATGGAACTGGAGGGTATTATGTTGAGTGAAATAAGTCAAACAGAGAAAGACATGTATCATATGATCTCACTGATATGAGGAATTCTTAATTGCAGGAAACAAACTGAGGGTTGCTGGAGTGGGGGGTGGGGTGGGAGGGATGGGGTGACTGGGTGATAGACACTGGGGAGGGTATGTGCTCTCGTAAGCGCTGTGAATGTGCAAGACTGTTGAATCTCAGAACTGTACCTCTGAAACAAATAATGAAATATATGTTAAGAAAAAAAAAAGAAGAAGAAGAAGGTAGCGGGAGGGGAAGAATGAAGCGGGGGAAATCGGAGGGGTAGACGAACCATGAGAGACGATGGACTCTGAAAAACAAACAGGGTTCTAGAGGGGAGGGGTGTGGGAGGATGGGTTAGCCTGGTGGTGGGTATTGAGGAGGGCACATTCTGCATGGAGCACTGGGTGTTATGCACAAACAATGAATCATGGAACACTTCATCTAAAACTAATGATGTAATGTATGGGGGTTAACATATGAATAAAAAAATAAATAAAAAGCTAGTGAGAAGAGTGATTTTTTGACATTTTTTGCACACCTCTTTTTTTTTTTTTACTTGTATTTTTTAGTTTTATTTAAATTCAAGTTAGCTAACATATAGTGTATTGTTAATTTGGGGGGTAGAATTTAGTGATTCATCATTTGCATATAACACCCAGTGCTCATGACATCAAGGGCCCTCCTTAATGCCCATCCACCAATTACCCCGTCCCCCCACCCACTTCCCCTCCAGCAACCCTGTTTGTTCTCTGTAGGTAAGGGTCTCTGATCGTTTGTCTCCCTCTCTGTTTTTAGCCTATTTTATTTTTCCTTCCCTCCCCTAAGTTCATCAGTTCTGTATCTTAAATTCCTCATATGAGTGAAATCTGATGGTATTTGTCTTTCTCTGAATGACTTCATTCGCTTAGCATAATACCCTCCAGTTCCATCCACAGTGTGGCAAGGGGCAAGATTTCCTTCCTGTTGATGGCTGAGGAATATCCATTGTGTATCTATACCAAGTCGTCTTGATCTATTCATCAGTCGATGGACATCAGGGCTCTTTCCATAGTTTGGCTCTTGTGGACATTGGTGCAGTAATATTGGGGAGCATGTGCCCGTTCTAATCACTACATTTCTGTCCTTTGGATACATACCTAGTAGTGCAATTGCTGGGTCATAGGGTAGTTCTAGTTTTAAGTTTCTGAGGAAACTTCATACTATTCCGAGTGGCGGCACCAGTTGACATTCCCACCTGCAGCGTAAGAGGGTTCCCCTTTCTCTGCATCCTCGCTAACTTATGTTGTTTCCTGAGCTGTTCAGTTTAGCCATCTGACCGGTGTGAGGTGGTATCTCATTGTGGTTTTGATTTGTATTACTCTGATGAAGAGCGATATTGAGCATTGTTTTATGTGTCTGTTGGCCATTTATGTGTTCCTTGCTGATTTGTCTGTTCGTGTCTTCTGGCAATTTCTTGACTGGATTTTTTGGGATTTGGAGGTTGAGTTTGATGAGTTCTTCATAGATTTTGGAGACTAGACCTTTATCTGATAGGTGAGTTGCAAATTTCTTCTCCCATTGTGGAGGCTACTTTTAGTTTTGTTGATTGTTTCTTTTGCTGTGCAAAAGCTTTTTTTCCCCCGAGGATGTCCCAATGGTTCATGTTTGGTTTTGTTTCCCTTGCATCTGGAGACGTGTCTAGGAAGAAGTTGTTGTGGCCAAGGTCAAAGAGTGTGTGGTTTGTATTCTCCTCTAGGATTTTGGTGGATTCCTTGCTCACATTTAGGTCTTTCATGCATTTTGCGTTTATTTTTGTGTACGGTGTAAGAAAGTGGTCCGTGTTCATTCTTCTGCATGTGGCTGTCTAATTTTCCCAACACCATCTGTTGAAGAGACTGTCTTTTTTTCCATTGGCTATTCCTTCCCCCTTTGTCAAAGATTAGTTGACCGTAGAGTTGAGGGTCAATTCCTGGGTCCTCTATTCTGCTCCATTGATCTAGGTGTCTGGTTTTGTGCGAGTTCCATACTGTCTTGGTGATGACAGCTTTGAAATAGAGCTTGAAGTCCGGAATTGTGATGCCTTCGGTGTTGGTTCTCTTTTTCAACACTCTGTTGGCCTTCGGGAGTCTTTTCTGGTTCTACACAAATTTTAGGATTGTTTGTTCCAGCTCCCTGAAAAATGTTGATGGTATTTTGATAGGGATTGCTTTGAATGTGTAGATTCTTTGGGTAGCATAGGTATTTTCACAATATTTGTTCTTCCACTCTATGAGCATGGAATATTTTTCCGTTTCTTTGTGTCTTCCTCTACTTCTTTCCTAAGTGTTCTATAGTTTTCAGAGTATAGATCCTTTACCTCTTACGTTAGGTTCAATCCTAGGTATCACACGTTTTTCGGGGCAATTGTAAGTGGAATTGATTCCTTGATTTCTCTTTCTTCTGCCTCATGGTTAGTGTACAGGAATGCAACTGCCTTTGTGCATTGCTTTGATATCCTGAGATTTTGTGGAATTGCTGTATCGGTTCTAGCAGTTTTTGGGTGGAGTCTTTTGGGTTTTCCACATAGAATACCGTGTCATCTGCAAAGAGTGTGAGATTGACTTCTTTGTTGCCACTTTGGGTGCCTTTTAGCGCTTTTTGTTCTCTGATTGCTGAGGGTAGGACTGCCAGTAGTATGTGGAACAACAGTGGTTAGAGTGGACATCCCTGTCGTGTTGCTGACCGTAGGGGAGAAGCTCTCTGTTTCTTTTTGATGGGGATGATATTTGCTGTGGTCTTTCATGATATTGAGGTATTTTTTCTTTCCCTACATGGCGCATTGTTTTTATCAAGAAAGGATGCTGTATTTTGTCAAATGCATTTCCCACGTCTGTTGAGAAGATCATATGGTTCTTGTCCTTTCTTTTATTAATGTGGTGTATCCCATTGGATTGATTTACAGATGTGAACCTCCCCTGCATCCCAGGAATAAGTCCCCCTTGGCTGTGCTGAATCATCCTTTGAATGTACTGTTGGATCCTATTAGCGATGATCTTGGGGAGCAGGTTTGCATCCATGTTCATCTGGGATATTGGTCTGAAATTCTCCTTTATGGTGGTGACTTTGTCTGGTTTTGGGATCAAGGTAATGCTGACCTCATAGAATGAGTCTGGAAGTTTTCCTTCCGTTTCTATTTGGTGGAACAGTTTCAGAAGAATAGGTATTAATTCTTCTTTAAATATTTGCTAGAATTCCCCTGGAAAGCCATCAGGCCCAAGCCTGGTTTGTTGGGAGGGTTTTGATTCCGTTGCTTTACTGGTTACTGGTCTGGTTTGGTTTTCTATTTCTTCCTGTTTCAGTTTTGGTAGCTTATAGATTTCTAGGAATGCATCCATTTCTTCCAGAGTACCTAATTTGTTGGCATTTCATTGCAAATAATCGTAATTTCATTACGATTGTCTGTGTTTCTTCCATGTTGGTTGAGAGCTCTCCTTTTTCAGTCACGTTTTTTTTTTTTTTTTGGGGTCTTTCTCTTTTCTAATTGATAAGTCTGGCTAGGGTTTGATCCATCTTCCTAACTCTTTCAAAGAACCAGCTCTTAGTTTCACTGATCTGCTCTACTTTTTTTTTAAATTTCTATATCATTGATTTCCACTCTAATCTTTATTATTTCTCTTCACCTGCTCGATTTAGGCTTTATTTGCTGTTCTTTCTTTAGCTCCTTTAGGTTTAAGGTCAGGTCGTGTGTTGGAGAATATAACTTGTTTATTGAGGAAGGCCTGTATTGCCATATACTTCCCCTTAGGACCGCCTTTGCTGCATCCCAAAGGCTCTGAGTTGTCCCGCTTCCATTTTCATTTTCTTCCGTGTATTTTTTGATTCTTCTTTAATCTCCTGGTTCTCCATTCATTCTTCAGTAGGATGCTCTTTAACCTCCACGGATTCGTGGTCCTTCCATATTGTTCTTGTGGTTAACTTCAAGATTCAGAGCCCTGTGGTCTAAAGATATGCATGGTATGATGTCAATCTTTTTTTTTTTTTAAAGATTTTATTTATTTATTTGAGAGAGAGAGAATGAGAGAGAGAGAGCACATGAGAGGGGGGAGGGTCAGAGGGAGAAGCAGACCCCCTGCCGAGCAAGGAGCCCGACATGGGACTCGATTCTGGGACTACAGGATCATGACCTGAGCCGAAGGCAGTCGCTTAACCAACTGAGCCACCCAGGCGCCCCGATGTCAATCTTTTTGTACTGGTGAGACCTAATTTCTCACCCAGTATGTGATCTATTCTGGAGAATGTTCCATGTACACTCCAAAAGTATGTGTTTCCTGCTGTTTTAGGGGGCAATGCTCTGAATATCTCTGCGCAGTCCCACTGGTCCCGTGTGTCATTCAAAGCCCTTGTTTCCTTGTTGATCTTCTGCTTAGATGATCCGTCCATTGCTGTGAGTGGGGTGTTAAAGTCCTCTACTAGTATTGTATTATTATCAATGAGTTTCTTTAATTTTGTTATTCATTGGTGTATATATTTGGCTGCTCCCAACTTAGGGACGTAAATACTTATAATTGTTAGATCTTTTGGTTGGATAGACCCTTTTATTATGATAGAGTGTCCTTCTTCATCTCTTATAATAGGCTTTGGTTTAAAATCTAGTTTGTCCGGTATATAAGGATGGCCCCATCAGCTTTCTGTTCATGTCCATGAGTGTGATAAAGGATTCTCCATGCCCTCATTTTCAATCTGGATGTGTCTTTGGCTCCACAATGAGTTGCTTGTAAGCAGCATATTGATAGGTCTTGTTTTTTTGTTTTTGTTTTTTAATCCATGCTGATAGCCTGTGTCTTTTGATTGGAGCACTGAGTCCATTTACATCAGAGTAAATTATTGAAAGGAATGAATTCAGTGCCATTGATTTACCTGCAAAGGTGCTGTTTCTCTAGATGGTCTCTGTTCCTTTCTGGATTTTTGTTAGCTTTGGGCTCTGTCTCCACTCAAAGGATCCCCCAAAATATTTCTTTTGGGGTTGGTTTAGTGTTCATAATCCTTAACTTTTTGTTTGTCCCGGAAATACTTTATCTCTCCATCTACTCTGAATGACAGGCTCCCTGGATGAAGTGTTCTTGACTGCATAAGTTTCCCATTTAGCACATTGAATATATCATGCAGTGCTTTCTGGGCTGCCGGGTCTCTGGGGACACGTGTGCTGCTGGACTTATGTATCTATCCTTGTAGGTTAAGGCCCTCTTGTCCTGAGCTGCGTTCAGGATTTTCTCTTTATCGTTGAAATTTGGAAGCTTGACTATTATATGTCAAGATGGTGACATATTTTTATTGATTTTAGAGGGGTTCTCTGTGCCTCCTGGACTTGAGTACATGTTTCCTTCTCCCGGGTAGGGAAGTCCTCAGCTCCAATTTATTGAAATAAACCTTCTCCCCCTCTGTCCCTCTCCTCATCTTCTGGGACCCCTATTATCTGGATATTCTTTCACTTTAGGGAAGTACTGAGTTCTCAAAATCTCCCCTCATGATCCAATACTTTTCTTTCTCTCTTTTTCAGCTTCCTTATTTTCCATTAGTTTAGTTGTATATCACTGACTTCCTCTTCTGGCTCATTCACTGTCCTTTTAATAGTCTTCATTGGGGACTGAATCTCTGTAATGGAATTTTTAATTTGGGCCTGTCTAGATTTGGGTTCTTTTATTTCTACAGTGAGGGATTCTCAAGTGTCTCCTATGCTTTTTTTTAGCCCATCTAGTATCTTTCTAACCATTGTTTTAAATTCTAGTTCAGATACTTGACTTATATCCATAGTGACTAAATCCCTGTTAGTGAGTACTACATCCTGTTCTTTCTTTTGGGGTGAATTTCTCCATCTCGTCATTGTGTCCAGAAAAGAAAAGAAGAAAGAAAAAATAAAATACAATGAAAGGAATCAAACACACTAGATAGATAGATAGATAGATAGATAGATAGATAGATAGATAGATAGATGATAGATAGATAGATAGATGAAAAAATTAGAAAAACCTGAAAAAATAAAACACTAAAAAAAATAAACATACAGAGAATGCTACTTAGTGTTTCCGCTAGGAGCTGAAGCTTTGCAGCCCTCTCTGATTGCTAAACGTGACAGGACTGAGTGGTTTGTGCTGGTCTTCGGGGGGAGGGCCCTGAGCACTGATCCTCAGGTGTACTTCAACTAGTGCAAATGCCCCTCTCCCAGCAGAGGCAGGCCTCAGTGTAAGCGGCTTTGGATTCCAGGATGTGGCGCTGTTTTACTCCCTGAAGGCTTGCGGCCCCAATGGGCGGGATGAATATGGCTGCACCCTGCTCCCTACCCAGGAGCTGAAAATTTGCCCCCCAGTTATTCAGTGAGCCCTCACAGAAAAGCAGTCTGTCTTACCTCCCCGGTTTCTGTCAGAAGTCTGTGTTCACCTGCCAGTGACGAAGCGTTCCTATCTCAGGCCCGAGACTGAGTTCCAACTCCAG
>NW_025410735.1:0-6524 GCF_002201575.2 Neomonachus schauinslandi | reverse complement strand
TGGCCAGGAGAACCTTCCTCTTCTGCATGGTGACCTCGGCGGGGACCCGAGAGGACCTGGGTGTCCACAGAGAGGGGCTCACTGCTTCGTCCAGAGCCAGGGTGGGGGGCAGGGGCCAGGGCTCCTGCAGGAAACAGGAATGCAGGGGTTGCTGCTGCCCAGGGGGTTGTGGGGGCCCCACCCCTAAAACCTACTGTGCTCTGTGCAGAAGTAACTCTGCATGCCTGCGATTCACTCTGAGAATTATTAATCAGAAAATCTCACATTTCTCATTAAATGTGACTTTAAAGATTTGCTCCACACATACTGAGCATTTTTTCAAAGGACTCATTTCTGACTGCTTTGCTAAATTCAGTGGCACACAGCGTTCAGTAGAAAGGAGCTGGCTCCAGTGGGTTCCTTCCAGAGGCCACAGCCCCTTGGGGGTGGTGGGTTGTTAGGAGGGTGGGTACCACTTGGTAGCCCTGGACTCCCAGCCGGGAGGGGAAATGGCCTTGCCCCGAGCAAGGGTCCTGCCATCCGGATGATGGCTTCCTTCCACGAGTGTGCTCTGGCCTCCACTGCCCTTGGGGATGGACCATCATTCTGGACTTGCCTTCCTGCATCCAGAGCAGGCCAGGGTGGACAACGGGCAGCCAGTCTCCCATCCTCGAGCTCCCACCCGCCAGCGCTCTGCCCAGGGACAGAGCCCCCATGGCGGGACTCCATCCTGAGTGTGCCCACATGTCCTCAAACTCCGTCCTGGTGTTTCCGTCTTTCTCTTCGTGCTTTGATTTGTTACTGACGATCTTCCGTTTCACCCATTCGGTCTTCACTGTGTCCAACCTGTATCACACCCTTCCAGTACGCTCTGAATCTCAGGTCCCGGGTTTGGCCACTCAAGACGGTCCATCTCAGTGTTTACGGTTCTTTCTAATTCACATGCAAGTTCTTCTCTTCCATTTCTTTACCATTTTAGCCATAGTTATTTGGAAGCCCTCGTGGTGACTCCAGGCCAGAAGTCCCCTTGCTCTGAAGCCTAATAGGAAAAGTAGGAGAGAGCTTTTCATGAAGTGAAATTTATTCCATTTAAAATCCTTTTGTCAGGGGCGCCTGGGTGGCTCAGTCATTAAGCGTCTGCCTTCGGCTCAGGTCATGATCCCAGGGTCCTGGGATCGAGCCCCGTATCGGGCTCTCTGCTCGGCGGGGAGTCTGCTTCTCCCTCTGCCTTTGCCCCTCCCACCCCCCACTTGTGCTCTATCTCTCTCTCTCAAACAAATAAAATCTTAAAAAAAAAGATAAAATAAAATCCTTTTGTCGGGAAGTATGGACTTTTTACCTCTAGTGTGAAGAATGTCTTTATGAAAAATGCCTTGGTTGGAAAAGTAAGCTGTTAGTAACCCCTATTGTCCCCCCAATTTTATTTATCTGTATATCCAGAAATTCAAAAAGCCTGGGAAGGCCAGATCCAGCCCTGGTTTGGAGAGTTTTGAGAGGCCTCCATTGGCATGGGGCCTGAGCAGGCTGGGTTGAAGCCAGAGCAGCCCCTTAGCGTTTGTCTGTTCTGTCGGCTTCTGCGCAGCGTTACAGAATAGAGTTTTGAAATATTGAGAAGGTGTTTCCCCCACCCCATATTCCTTGTTCCATTTCCCACCTCCGTCAGATAGGCATGGGGGGTCTTGCTAGGCCTTGGTGTTAGGGGCAGCAAGCACAGCTTGGCAGAGCTGAGGGCCTGAAACCCACACGCGAAGCTGGGGTCTCAAAGCCAAGGCACTTCTCATGTGTAGTGAGAAAAAAAGGCTTTTTCTGGGAATTCCAGGGCTGGGCAGGAACCATCAGGAGCACGGGATGGGTAGGTAGTCCCCTGGATGATGTCCCCAAACATGCCTACGTCCTGATGCCATAACCTGTGCCCATGTCCCCAACAAGGCTGGAGAGACTTTGCACATGAGATTAAGTAAGGGGTCTTGGGGGGTGGTTAGCTTGCATTCAAGTGGGCCTCATGGCGTCTCAAGGGTCCTTATGAGAGGGAGGCAGGGGCTCAGAGTCAGAGAGAGAAGCTGTGAGGACAGAATAGAGGAGAGAGGATTCTGTGCTGCTGGCCTGGAGGCAGGGGAGGGGCTGCATGTGCCCTTCAGGAGCTGGAAAAGGGTAAGAAAGAACCGGCCTGCAGACCCATAGACTTCGAACGTCCAGGACCATGAGAGAATAAATCTGTGTTGCTTTAAGCCACCAAGTCTCTGGTTATTTGTCCGGAGGCCACCGGAAGCTCATACGGGATGATCGTGTTTCTGCCAGGGAGGTTCGGGGTTCTGAAGACACCTTGTTTGCAATGCACCCCCTGGGATGGAGGCAGCCATGTCTAAGGGTGCCTCCCAGGCAGAGTGTGACCAGGCCTGGGCAGGGCTGGCAGACACCCCACAAGGAGGCAGTCATGTGGGGACTCAGGGAAGACATGATGCTCCCTCCTTGGAGGGATGTTTGCTCTGAATCTGGCTCTTCTCACGGCTGCTGTAGGCGGGCCCGCAGCCACCTCTGCCTGTGAGGAACCACAGCATGGCTGATGGGCCTCTGCCTGGCCACGTGGGGTCTGAGGGGACGTGGCGGCCTTGGCTGCGGGGGAGCTTCGGACACTCACGAGGTTTGACATAAAAGAACTTGAGGGAGGGTGCCTGGGTGGCTCAGTTGGTTAAGCGACTGCCTTCGGCTCAGGTCATGATCCTGGAGTCCCTGGATCGAGTCCCGCGTCGGGCTCCCTGCTCGGCAGGGAGTCTGCTTCTCCCTCTGACCCTCCCCTGTCTCATGCTCTCTCTCTCTATCTCATTCTCTCTCTCAAATAAATAAATAAAATCTTTAAAAAAAAAAAAAAAGAACTTGAGGGAGATTCCAAGGGCTCCAGAGTCATCCCCCCAAGGGTTTTGGGCAGTAGAAGACCAGGGGGAGAATGTCCCAGCCCTGCTGTGGCGGGGACACATTCCCCCTACTGTCCTGTCCACTTACCCGGCTGGGGTCTGGAAGGGTGGAGGGTGGGACCCAGGCCTGCCCTGGCGGGTCCACATTCCAAGGGAGTGGAATGACGGGCAGGTGCCGGAGAGAAGCTGGGGGAGGCGGTCTGTGGGGAGAGCTCAGCTCAGGACCCCAACCGAGAAGGGCTGATTTAGACCCCACCACTACCTGTGAAGCACTTCCAGGGGCTTCCAGGGGCTTCTGAAGGTCATAGCACATACTTATTCTAGAGAATTAAGCAAACGTAGAAATCTATAAAGAAAATTCAGGAACTCATAATACTACCACCCTAGATCACAGCTGATGTTGCTGCATTCCTCTTCAGTCATTCTTTATATGCTCACAGACACGTGACACCCAGCACGTCTACAAAGGGCACAGACATGCACGTGACATGCACCTGACATGTATACACAGGACAGGAGCCCAGTTGCGCCTATCACACCCAACACTTGCATATGTGGCCACAGACTTTTTTCTTTCACAAAATCAAAGCAATACTGTGTATACAAACTTATAACCTGCTTTTTTTCTTTTCACTTAACAGAGGCTGATGGTTTTACATTGGGTCTTCTTTGAAAATTTGTTTTTTACGGGTACACAATATTACATGGGGTGGCCACATCCTAATGAAATCCCCATCAGGTACTGATGCTCCTTTCCAGTTTCCACTCCTTCATATCATTCCAAAAAGGACATCCTGTTTTGCAATATTAAGCTTATTCCTGTAAATCCCCGTGTCTCTTGGTGATCTCTCCTAGGATCGGGTTTCGATCTTCCTGTAATGAATGATGCATTCTCTTCTGTTGGACTCACACATCACATTTATCACTCTCTCCGCCCCTGGGCCACCACCTTTTGTTTGTGAAGGGACCTGAGGACTGAGGCCACCCTGAGTTGTTCTAAGTTTTAGATTATTCCTCCCATGACTCACCCAAGCATTCTGAAGGGTGAGTGGAGGTTGGGAAGCCCATGCCCACGTCTCCATGACACCCAGAGAACAAATCGCCATTCACCCTACCTTGGACGGCCATGTTGGAATTCTTGTTGGAAGCCCTGCCAACCCGCCAGTGTATGCAGCTGCCCCCAGAATCTTGTCACTGTCGTCCAGCACCGAGCTGGCCATTTGTTCCATTTGCTCAACTTCTGTCTGTGAACCCTATGAGGGCAGTGAGCACGCTGTCCTTGCTCCTTGTGGAGCCTTCGGTGCCCCAGGGGTGCCCAGTTAGTACAGACGAGTGGATGGATCAATGGAAAATGAAGAAGCAGATGGTGCTGGCTCTGCCCTCTGGGTCATGGGACTGTGGACCCGTGTGGATCGGAGTGCAGGAGGGGGAGGGGAGGCTGCCCCTCCTGGGGTCTGAGGGTCTTCCCTCTTCCCAGTGTGATACACTCTCCTCACAGCCAGGCCAGCAGGGATGGGCAGCCCATCCACACCCACACCCAGGATGTCCTCTCGAACGGCCAAGTCCTCGAGAACTCATGACTGAGAGAGGCCCCTTGACTCAGGGGAAGGTAACTGAGGGGAACCTGGGCACATGGGTGGTAGTTCAGACCTGCCAGGATTCAGATATCAGCTCTGCCAGACCTCACAGTGGGGGCACAGGGCAACGCTTGCAGGTACAGCCCCCTAGTCCTCAGCACAGCTCATCTGCTGGAGGGGGGAGCAGGGGTGCAGGTAAGGGGCAGAGGCATGGGCTCTGCTACAAAGATGTCCCTGGTGGAGGAGAGGCCTGATGATCCCGGTACTGAGAAGGGAAATGGAAAAATGTCTCCCGAGATTATTTTGTTTTGTGCCCTGAGTTTCTTCTCTGTAAATAGAGACCTGAGTCAGGATCAGTCTTATGCTCTGGTCATCGATCAGAAGGGGAGCTAGAAAAACAAAAGAATCACACATTGTGATAGAGGCAAAGCAGAAGCGATGCCTGGAAGCTGATGGCTTGTTGGTTTAGCAGACAAGCAAGAATTCACCAGAAGGGCCACTATTGTTCATTAGTGCCCCAGCCCTGGGAAGAGCCAGAAAGGGGGATACTGCATCCCTGCAGGTCATGGAACATCCCCTCACTCAACTCTCCTGAGGCAGCCACCCGCCCCTCCCAGTCACCGACCAAAGGCTCCAGTCTCCCCCCAGTGTACGCAGCCTGGTTGTTTCCTTCTTCAGAGCCAGAAGGGAAAGCAAGAGTAAGTCGGCTTGGAGTTTGTATACGTGTATGTGTGCATGTAGGTCTGCGCACATATACATGATGTATATATGTATAAAGACATATCAATATGTAATACTGTGTGTATAAAACATAATGTAATCATGAAAATATGTACTATAGGGCGCCTGGGTGGCTCAGTCATTAAGCGTCTGCCTTCGGCTCAGGTCATGATCCAGGGTCCTGGGATCGAGCCCCGCATAGGGCTCCCTGCTCGGCGGGGAGCCTGCTTCTCCCTCTCCCGCTCCCCCTGCTTGTGTTCCCTCTCTCGCTGTGTCTCTCTCTGTCAGATAAATAAAGAAAAAGAAAAGAAAAGAAAAGAAAAAGAAAGTATGTACTATAAAAGCAATAATTATGTATATATAATGTAATCAAGGGGTGACATCCATCAACTTTGCTACTTCTATTGGTAAGAAATAAGTCACAGTTTCCACCTTCAGTCACAGGGAGGGGATGACTGACTGGGGGTCACCTCAGGGTACCACATAGAGTGACATGGACACCAGGACTTTTCAAATGCCTGAGACAATTTGAATTGCAGCAAAATTTGAGAAACTGATCCAAGGAACTTTGCTGTCAGCTAATGACAGAAGCAGGTTGTGTCTTCTCCTGCAGGCGCTGCCCAGTCCAGGCCCAGCTGCAGACTTGTTCATCTGGGGACACTCACCAGATGTGCTGGGGGAGATGTGCCACATGCAGTTGGATGCACTGGTTGGAAGTTTGGAAGGAAGGGCCAAATGACCTGATTAATTTAGTAAATTATTTAAAAAGCCATCTATCTCTCCTCTTGTGTTATTATTTTTTACAAAAGCAACTTATTTTTAAATAAAAAATTATGAAGCAAAGGAAACAAGCAAAACAGTGAAAGAATAAGGTGAAAAATATAAGAAACTGACATTCTGGTCTTGGGGAACTAAAGATGTTCTGTATAAAGACCAAAACGATCCTTTCTCAAAGAAGAGACTGACACATTAGACCATATCTATGGAGTCTAAACAAAGTGAGATAAGCCACAAAAGGGGGAAATGTGTTTAAAATGTAAATAATTGGGGCGCCTGGGTGGTTCAGTTGGTTAAGAGACTGCCTTCGGCTCGGGTCATGATCCTGGAGTCCCGGGATCGAGTCCCGCATCGGGCTCCCTGCTTGGCAGGGAGTCTGCTTCTCCCTCTGACTCTCCTCCCTCTCATGTGCTCTCTCTCATTCTCTCTGTCTCAAATAAATAAATAAAATCTTTAAAAAAAAATGTAAATAATTGAGGCTTGATCAGTTTCCAGAATTCCTAAAGAAGCTCTAATCAAAAGAAAAGAAGAAGGAACCCACTTTCAGCCACAGGACAGG
>NW_025410734.1:0-6526 GCF_002201575.2 Neomonachus schauinslandi | reverse complement strand
TGGCTCAGTTGTTAAGCATCTGCCTTCGGCTCAGGTCATGATCCCAGCATCCTGGGATAGAGCCCTGCATCAGGCTCCCTGCTCCGCGGGAAGCCTGCTTCTCCCTCTCACAGTCCCCCTGGTTGTGTTCCCTCCCTCGCTATGTCTCTCTCTGTCAAATAAATAAATAAAATCTTTTAAAAAATTTAAAAAAAGAATTTGATAGTTTCAGTTCTTACAGTTAGGTCTTTGATCCATTTTGAGTTAATTTTTGTGTATGGTGTGAGATAGAAGTCCAACTCATTTAATTTTTTTGTACCTGAATATTCAATTATACTAGAAACATGTGTTGAACACACTTTCCCCAACTGAATTGTCTTATTTCCCATGTTAAAAATCAAGGACCATAAATGTATAGATTTTTTTTTTCAGAACTCTTAATTTCATGCCACTGATCTATATTTATGCCAGTACCATGCTGTTTTAATTACTGTATATTTGTACTAAGTCTTGAAATGGGAGTGTGACTCTTTCATCTTTGCTCTTCTTTTTCAAGATTATTTTAGATCCCTTGCAATTCAGTATACATTTTGAGATTAGCTTGTCAATTTCTGAAAAAAAAATGGAAGCCCAAGCGTTTCATAAAGATTGTGTTGAATATGTACATCAACATGGAGAGTACTACTATCTTAACAATGTTAAGTCCATTAATCCATAACACAGATTGCCTTTCCACTTATTTCTGTCTTCTTTAATTTCATTCATTGATATATTATAGTTTTACGTGTACAAATCTTGCACTCCTTTTGTTAAATACATCCCTAAGCATATCATTCTTTTTGATGCCATTGTAAATGGAATTTTTTCTTAATTTCCTTTTTATGTCTGCATTAACTGAAATTCTAGGTTTTTAATTTCTCAGTGAGCAAATTCCAAAGCTTTACACCTGAGTTTTATTGGTCACCTAGCACAATATTGATTGCATAACCATTTAACAACTGGCTAAAAACCTACTATGTTCCAGGAACTTAATGCAAACAATAAAAAGATAAGTATTTCACATTCCATAACACTGAGAGAGAGAAGGGGGAGAGAAATATAGTCCAAAAGTCATTTAAAAATTATTTTCATATTTTCACTAAGATTGTAAACAGCTAACTGCTAACATTTCAAAAAAAGTAAATTTAGCTCAACCCAAATATCTCAAAATAAATCCAAAGAGAACAATAAATATATTTTAAATATATGGAGAAGTAAAAGATTCATCAAAAGATAACTAAGCATATCTAGCAAAAGGCAACAATGAAAATTTATCTTCTGTAATACAAATTCAGCTACTATATTTAATTTTTTGAAGTTTTTATAAATGGTATTGTTTGCAATTTTGTTTTCTAATTGTTTCTTGCTAGTATATAGAAATATAATTAAATTTTGTTTATTGACTTTGTTGTATCCTATCACCTTGCTAAATTAACAGTTTTAGGAGCTATTTTGTAGATTCCTTAAGATTTATTATGTACACTATTATTTCCTAATAAAGACAGTTATATTAAAACTTTCCTTTTTATATAGTTTATTGCTTTCATGTGTTTATATAGTATCCTGCAACTTTGTTGGATTCATTTATTTGCTGTAATAGTTTTTGTAGAATCTTTATGATTTCCTATGTATAGGGCCATGCCATCTGTGAATAGATATGGTTTTACTTCTTCCTGTATGATTTGGATGCTTTTTACTTCCCAGCATCCAATTAAATCCCATTTGTGACAGTGCATAACTCTTTTTATATACTGTTGGATTCAGTTACCAAATATTTTGTTGAATATTTTTTGTATTTAATTTCATGAGAAATACTCATCTATAGTTTTCATTTGGGGTTATGTTTGTCTAACTTTGATATCAGACTAATACTGACTTCATGAAATTATTTGGGGAGCTTTTTCCCCTCATCTCTTTTCTGGAAGAAAATCTGCAGAAGTGTGAATTCATTCAATGTTTGTTAGAATTATCCAGCAAAGCCATCTGGGCCTAAAGATTTCTTTTCAGGTGGGAGGGAATATTGAAATTATAATTAAATTTCTTTACTGGTTATAAGACTATTCAGATTGTTTAATTCATCTTGGTTAAGTAATAGTTTTTATTAGTTTATTGTTTTTGAGGAACGGCCCAATTCTTCTAAGGTGCTCATAGTATTCCCTTGTCAATTTAATGACTTAGTGATATTCCCCAACTCAGTTTTGATAGTCGTGATTTATGTCTTCTATCTCTTTATTTTTGTCTGTCTTATCAGAAGTTTCCAAATTTTATTGCTCTTTGGAGAAACATGTTGTTTTGTTGATTTTTTTGTAGTTTTCCAATTTTCACTTTCATTGATTCTTGCTTTTTTTTTTCTTGCTCTTATCTTTATTATCTCTTTCATCTGCTTGCTATGGATTTATTTTGCTCTTTTTCTATTTCCTTGATGTAAGAACTTACATTATTAATTTGAGACCTTCCCTTATTTCTAATGTAAGCATCTAATGCCATAAATATGTTAGAGCTTAATTCTGCAATTTTATTTTTTCTGTTTCATCTACTTCTCTTTTTTCTGTTTCTTATTCCTTTCTTTTGTGTTCCTTGAATATTCTTAAGATTCCATCCTGCTTTATTTATAATGATTTTTAGTGTATTGTTTTGTATAATTTTTCTAGTGGTTACACTGAGTATTAACGTGTACTTATGTGACTTATCATAGCCTATTTGGCCACATGAAGTAAAATGTGGAAACCTTACTTCCACATAGGCTTTACCTTCCTCATTTGAAAATATCATTGACTTAACAAATGGTGTTATAATCTTTTCAATTATCATTTATATATGATATGTAAATTATCTATCATTTCACATAATGATATCTAAACATCATTACAATTTATACAGCTCATGATGGAAGAAATACTTTATTGTATTATCTTTCTGCTTTTTCTTTTTTTCTTTCTTTTTTTCTGAGTCTCCAGATTCTTTCTTGTATCATTTCCTTTCTGTTGGAAGAACTTCCTTTCACTGATCTTTAGATGTAGGTCTTCTAGAAACCGATTCTTTTAGTTTTCCTTAGTCCTAGAGTGAATTTATTTATACCTTCATTTCTGAAGAATATATTCACAAGATACAGAATCCAAAGTGGACAGTTCTTTTCTTTCAGTGCTTGAAAAGCATGTGTCACTATCATTTGGCCTCCATGGTGTTAGATGAAAAATCTTCTCTCATTCTAGTTGATGCAACTCCATAGGTAATTCATTCTTTATCTCTGGATGTTCTCAAGATTTTTGCTTTACCTTTTGTTTTCAGAAAATTAATTATGCTATGTTTTTGGGTAGTTGTCTTTGACTTACCATTTTTGAATTTTATCAGATTCTTGAACTTTTAGGCTTATACTTTTCACCATATTTGAGATGTTTTCAGCCATTATTTCTTTGTATTCTTTTCCATTCCTCTCTTTCTCTCTCTTGTCCTTCTGCAACCCTGATAGTACAAATGTTAGCTCTTTGTTATTTTCCCACAAGTCCTTGTGACTTTGTTCATTTTTACTTTTTTTAGTCTATTTTCTTTCTGTTGTTCAGATTGAAGAAATTCTATTGACCTGTACTCAAACTCACTGATTCTATTGCTGTCATCTCCACTCCACTCTTGAACCCATTTAAAATGTTTTCTTTTTATTTCTATGATTCTATTTTACAGTTCTATAACTTGTTTATTTTTATAACATTTATCTCTTTGCTGAGATTTTCTAATCTTTCATTTATTTCAAGAAAATTTGTAATTGATTTTTAAAGTATTTTATGACTGCTTTAAAATCTTTGTCAGATCATTTCAACATTTTTGGGTAAGTTTTAAGAAACCTAACTAAATATAGATCATTATGGCCAATTAAAATTTAGCATCTAATTTGAGATGTACTGTATCTCTAAAATACATACTGGATTTCAGAGATGTAGTATGAAAGAAAGAATGTAAGATATCCTATTAATAAATGTTTTGTATTGATCATAGGTTGCAATCATATTTTGGATAATTAGGTTTGATAAAATATGTTGATAAAATTAATTTCAGAGATCCTTGGAAAGATTGCAGAGTAGGAGGACCCTAAGCTCACCTTGTCCCACATGTAAAACTATATATCACCCACATCCCAGTAAAAAAAACTAGAGTGATCCAAAGACTGGCAGAATAAACTCCATAACTAAATGTAGAGAAGAAGACACGTAGGAGATGTTAGGAAGGGTAGAAAAGGTGGTTGGGAGCTGCTTGCAGGAGGGAGGGAGGCTGCAGTCATGGAGAGGGAAAAGCACCAGGGACCCACACAGGGTAAGTAAATCCCAATAACATCTGGACTTGAAAACCAGAAGGACTGAATTCCCTGAGTTTGTATAACCAGCAGGACTTGGAGGCTGGAGTTTTAAGGTCAGCTGACTCAGCCCTGGGATAGCCAGGAGAGTGAGTGATAGCCAGGTCCCCAGCCTTCAAGAGACAACAGCCTGCAGAGAGGCAACATAGAAGAGACAGCTTGCACAACAGGAGAGAGAACTGTTTATACTGATTTCAGAACATGTTGGAGATTTCTCTGGGAACAAAGGAACTGACAGGTACCAATTTCCTCCCTGGCTCCCCCAGCATAAACACAGGGCCACCTGTGGGAGGCAGCACTGCACAGATACTTGTTATCTAATCTGCTAGTATTGCACCCCACCCACAAGTTCTCCTGAGGACTCACACACTTTAAGCCTGCTGGCTTCCACCCTGGGCTTAGTGCAAGTTTTGTTAAGGCCATGCACACCTCACCCAACTACTGCCTCCACACACCATGCTCCCACAGCCACCACACTTCAGGGGATACTGCCTAGGAATAGTGGCTCAGGGCAAATTTTCTTAAAGACTTGAGCACACCTCCCAGCCACCACATGCCTCCAGCCACCACCATGCTTCATGTCCAGCCTCTGCATACACAGATGTCATGTGCCATGCCCAGCAGAGTGTCTTGCCTCTGGCTGCTGCCACTAATGCATGCCATGCACCAGGCCACCACCATGTTTCAGGGGATCTGGTTGAGGACTTGTGACTCAGTGCAAATTTTGCTAACACCACAGTCCCACTCCTGAGCCCTTCTATGATCATGTGCCCTCAGAGCTAGCCTGCTTGGGTCTCACTAACACTACAGAGAGTAAGCACAGCCCACAATAAGCAGAGAGTCAGTGCAGATGTCTGGACTGAAAGGGAAAGCAACTGAGACGCAATAGCAGGATGCAGCAACATTTATAGAAGACTCCCCTGAAGTGCCAGGTTCTGGTGAACAGGGGACACTGCACTGCCGGGCACTACAGGACCTTTTCCTCATAAAGTCACTACTTTCAAGAGCAAAAGTTGTAACTGAATTTCCTAACACACAGAAACATACACAGAGACACAGACAAAATAAGGAGACAAGAATTTGTCCCAAATGAAAGAACACAACAAAATCATAGTGGGAGATCTAAGCAAAAGAGAAAATAATATGCTTGAAAGAGAATTTAAATTAATGATCATAAAAATATTCACTGGACTTGAGAAAAGATGGAAAACATCAGTGAGACCCTTAGCAAGGATGTAAAAAATAACATATCAGAGATGAAGAACTCAATAAATGAAATTAAAAATACAATAGTTGGAATAAACAGTAGGATTCAGGAAGCAGAGGAACATATCAGTGATTTGGAGGACATAAAGTAATGGAAAACAATCAAGTTAAACAGGTGACAGACAAATACTGCATAATGAGAATAGACTTAGAAAACCCTGTGACTTCCTCAAGCATAATAACATGTGCATTATAGAAATCCTAGTGGGGGGCCCATAAAATGAATTTGAAGAAATAATAGTTGAAAATGTCTTGAATCTGGGGAAGGAAACAGAGATCCAGATTCAGGAGGTACAGAGAGCCTCCAACAAATTCAACCCGAGGAGGTCCACACCAAGACACATAGTAATTAAAATGGCAAAAAAAAAAAAATAGTGACAAAGAATGAATTTTAAAGGTTGAAAGAGAGAAGATAGATGCATACAAAGGAAACCCCATAAGGCTACCAGCTGATTTTTCAGCAGAAACTTTGTGGGCTAGAAGAAAGTGGCACATTATATTCAAAGTGCTGAAGGGAAAAATCTGTAGCCAAGAATACTCTATCCTGAGAATCTATCATTCAGAATGGAAGGAGAGATAAAAATTTTCTCAGACAGAAACAAAACAAAACTGAAGGAGCTCATGACCTCTAGACCAACCCTACAAGACATATTTTAAGGGTACTCTTTGGGTAGAAAGCAAAGACCATAAGTAAGAACATACAAAGTAAAAAACACAAAAGCAGTAAAAATAAGTACTTCTGTAAAAATCAATAAAGGGATTTATAAAATAAAATGATACAAAATATGATACCAAATATCTGAAACATGGAGGGGAGATGAGTAAAGAATGAGTTCAAGGGACGCCTCGGTGGCTCAGTTGTTAAGCATCTGCCTTCGGCTCAGGTCATGATCCCAG
>NW_025410733.1:2521-6527 GCF_002201575.2 Neomonachus schauinslandi | reverse complement strand
AGAATCCATGGTGATCTGATTTCCAGTGTCCCACTCCCATGTGCCAAATGAGATGTGTTCCTGAGCAGCTGGGCCATCCTCATAGTGGGAAAAGGGTCCAGGAGTTGCCGGATGAACGTTTGAGGACCTCAGGACCACACAGGGGTGCAAAGGTAGGTGCAAACATGAAGGTGGACTGCAGAGTGTTGGTGAGAGGCCCAGGGCAGGAGGAGTGGACAGAGGGCTTGCCATGGGCAGGGCAGAGAAAAAGTCAGAGAATGCTAAGAATAGCAGGAAGAGCTGTAGCTGAAGCGCCATCTCTCTCCTCTATGCAGCCTTGGCTGTTGCCAAGCTTTTAAAACAGCTCTGGGGCATGAGAATTCCTTCTTGTGATGTCACCACCATGCCCTGGCCAATCACCAGGGCGCTGTCACGTTGGCTTCCTTCGGGTGGCCAATCACCATGCAGTTTGGCTGGCCAATGACTGATGGCTATCTCAGTGACCTTCCTGACATCATTGCCTAGAAACCTTGTTTTAAAGGAAAATAGATAAGCTTTCCTTCAAGATGAAAAATTCGTATTTGGGATGAATTCATAGTGAAGGTCATGGTGAGGCTGAGAGACTCAACCAGTAGAAAGCTAAATATGTCACACAGAGTCACCTTTCCCTAAAACGCTGACACCAATGTTAGTGAAGACATGGGACATTAGACCCCATGACACATCACTGTTGTGGGGTAAGGGGGACAACATGGCACTAGGGAAATCCTACTGTCAAGTCACCCATCAAACCTGAAATAGAAGTTTAGAGAATGGTAGGCATTATGTTTGGTACATCTTCTCACAATACACCTAAACCTCGAAAGGCTGAAGGTGTATCACAATTCATTACCTGCTTGTCAAAACAGCATTCAGCTCTCCTAGGAGGGCGACAACAAAATCCAGCCTATCACCAGGTTCACAGTCCTCGTGTCCTGCGTCCAATCAGAAAGTTATGGGGGGAACTCCTCCCTCAAATCCAACTACATACTTATCAAATCATTCAGAACACCCAAGAAATGAATCAGAGATCTGAGAAAACAAATGCTACAAGTCTACAAGTAGAAAAGTGACCATCATTTAGAAGGTAGGAGGTGTGGAGACATGAATCTGGTGTGACATAGCTGAGGATACAGGGGAGGAGAGGGGGCTTGCTTGAGGAGGCTACTGCAAATTAGTATAAGCATCGGTTTGCAAAATCAGAACTTTTGAAAGTCTGGATAAAGAAAATGAGGTATATACATATAATCAAATATTACTCAGCCACCAAAAAGAACGGCATCTTGCCCTTAGCAAAAATGTGGATAGAACTAGAGGGTATTATGCTAAGTGAAATAAATCAATCAAAGACAAATATCATATGATTTCTCTCATATGTGCAATTTAAGAAACAAGTGATGACAATAGAGGAAGGGAAGAGCAAATAAAATAATATGAAAACAGAGAGGGATGCAAAACATAAGAGACTCTTAATTGTAGGGACCAAACTGAGGGTTGCTGGAGGGGAGGTGGCTGGGACATGGGTTGATTGGTTGATGGGCATTAAGGATGGTATTTGATGGAATGAGCACTGGGTGTTCTATGCAACTGATGCATCCCTAAATTTAGCCTCTGAAACTAAAAAAAATAATAATGCAATGTGTTCCTGAACCTTCCATATTTGTTCCCACCTGGCACACAGCAAGCTTCCACTGAGTACTTGTTGAAAGAGTGAGCTCAGATGGAGCTGTCTCCTCCCAGAGCAGATACACAGGGTCTGGAACTTAGGGGAGAGAAGAGGGAAGAGCAGAGAGGTGTTCCTGTTATGGGATGAACATGTCACGGGGATGAAAGGCACAGCATAGGGAATATGGTCAATGATATTTTAATTGTATCTCTGGTGATGGAGGTAACTACACTTGTGGTGAGTGTAGCATAAGGCAAAAACTTGTCCAATCAATACAATGTCCACCTGAAGCTAACATAATATTTCGTGTCAACTATGCTTCAATTTAAAAAACAAAATGAGTCCGAAAGCATATACATAAAACAGAATTGAGTTTGTCTGGGAGTGACAGGAACCCAAATGCAATCCAGCTGGAATTAGGCTCACTCAGCCTGTCTAAGGGCTGAAGGTAACTCTGGTCTCTTGGGGACACTCCGCTCTCCACTTCTGCATAACTTACTTCCAGTTCCCTTCTTTGCTGATTTCTGCTTCAGCTTCCTTTGCCAGCTTTTTCCTGTGCGCCCCTTCGCTTGGTGTTCATGCTCTTCCCCTCAGGATCCTCATGGGGAGAACCATGTATCCCCTGGCTTCAGAGAGCACCTCTCTGGAGGACCTTGAGGATTCTTTTGTGGGTAAGTGTATAAAGTGCATTCCACGGATAGGATCAATAACTGGCTATGTGTGGATTTTAGTTTTGATCCATGAGTGTACAGCATGGAAGAGCCTTGCCTCTGGAGCTACAATCACTAAAGGCTGACCTGTTTCTTGAGGATAAAGCTCATTCCCCGTTTCAATCTTATGTGCCTCTAATTCATAAATATGTACCAGGGGTGACGTATCCTATCTCTGTGGTGTATTTATGAACTCTGTAATTCCTAGCTTTCCTACAAAGTTTGTTTTGTGCTCTCCCACAGTGCTGCTGCTGGAATACAATTGGGCTGCTAAGGCAAAGAAGCATTTCTAACTTGTAGTATCAGAGACAGCAAGCTTTGAAGGGGTTGGGACGATGTGGTGATCTTTGTGTGACCTCGGGAAGCACATGAAAACCCACGTTCTGAGTCTTGTGCATCTTCTTCCAAGTGGAATTTCTCCCACATGTTGGCTTCCTGGACCAAGTCCTGAGCCAGCTGCTGCCAAGGAGGAGGAGGACCAGGATCTGCAGGTACTTCCAGGTGCTTCATTGGCATAGGGGAGTGGGGGTACCAGGGTGTGGCCTGTGACCCTGGGGCGTGCGGGCATAGTGCGGGACCTGGGGGTGCAGGCAGGGACTCCAGGCTAGGCAAGCAGGGAGGTGGTTATTAGGCTGAAAGGTAGCCCTCATTCATTCACCTCTGGATGGATACCTGGGTTGTTTCCATACCTTGGCTATTGGGAGTCCTGCTACAATAAACATAGAGGTGCATTAGCTTTACACCGAGGGCACCCAGGCTGTTGAGCTGAAGCTGAATTGGGTACGACTGACGTCACAGGGCTCTCTGTGCAGAGGGTGGCTGGAGTGGAGATGGATCAGGAGTTGAGGTTTTCTGGGGTGCTCTGCACAGGGTGTACCCTGGTAAAACAGCTGTAGCTGAGGTGGGTGTGGGCTGGAGTGTCCCAGTGCTCTCTGCAGGGAAGGCACTTTGGGATGGTAGCTATAGCTGAAGTGAATTCAGGATTGGGGGGTTCTCTGTGCACAGGATCTACTAGAAAGATGGCTGAAGCTCAGTGGGCGAAAGCTGGGGTGTCCCGGGGTCTTCAGCCCTACGAGAGTCTCGACGGCATTTGGGCTGGGTGGTCCTGGGCTTTCCACATAGGGGGCTCCTTGGCAGGGCTCCGGGAGCTGAAGCAGTAGTGACCCAGGAGGTCCCGTAGCCCTCCTTGCAGGGGTGCCCTAGGAAGCCGAGTGGTGTAGGCCTGGAGTGTTCTGGGGTGCCGAGCACCTGTGTCCCCTCGGTGTGAGGTCTCGCACTGTGTTGAATGCTGACCAGGTGTCCCAGTGTGTGCCAGCTGGGTTTGCCTTGTTGGCACAGCTGGGTCTAGAGTGGGCTGGGGCCCTAGGGCTCAGCAAGATAGTACCCTGGCTGGGGTGCTCAGACCCTGCTTGTGTCCATGTTATCAAGGTGGAGTGGAATGTGACCATGGTGTTTGCCAGGACCTTGGCAGAGAAAGACATCCAGCACTACCCCTCCCCATTTTGGGGAGCTTTTGGGGTGGATCTTTTACATTCTAGTTGCTCATTAAAATGCAGCTTTATTTTTGTGCCCCAGGCAGACAAATCAGCTTACGGGCCCCAGAACTATCTCT
>NW_025410733.1:0-2421 GCF_002201575.2 Neomonachus schauinslandi | reverse complement strand
TTAGGTCCCCAACTTGGACTCCTATCTTTGTAAACTTGCTCAAGTTATTTCACTTCTCAGTGGCTCCATTTCCTGACTGTAGAATAGAAATTTTTTTCTTTCAGGACCCAATAGCCTTACTTGTCTAAGTTGCCTGGCACTCTGTAGGTAGTCATTAAATGTTTCTCCTTCCTCTCGTCCAACGGTGCTTTCCAAAACCAATGTCCCTTGATTTGGCAGACCAAATGCACCTCCCACCCTCAATGTCTGAAATTTCTGAGCAGTGTTGGGAAGAACCACCCTGCTCCTGGGCTTCGCACCTCACAGGTCACTCTGGCAACTTGCTTGCCACTTGCTTGTTTTCTCTCCACCTACTCAGCTGAGAGGTGAAAGGGCCTGGCTCAAGCCTCCTCCATAAATCCTCCTCCTTGGGGGGAAGTTAACCTCAGAATCCATCAAGTTTCATGAATACCTTAGCAGCCAAGGGAAATACTGAGCCACTGGACAGTCTTCCCAGGGGTCTTAGATATCCATTGCTAATGGTTGGAATTTGCAGAAAATTTCAGTGCAGGGCCTAGGAGGGTCTTAGTGGCTGAGTAGTGCAGTTTTAAGAAAGCTATAACTGTGGATTATGAGCATCACATCCTGAGGAAAGTTTCTATCAATCATTTAGCAGGAGTCAAACATGAAATGGAAAGAGTGGAAGGTTATAATCGTTGCTGAGTGCCCTGAGTGCAAGCTTCAATCAGGCAATTGATATAGGACCTTTCTGTGAACCTGGTAATAATTCCAAACTGCCCATGCTCTTGTTTATCCCTATTTTGCAGATGAGAAAAGTGACATTGGTTGGACTTACCTTAACATTTCGGGGTGTTTCAGCTTGGTGCAGGAAAGGAGGCTACGGAGCTTGGTGGGCCTGGGTTCAGCTCACAACCCCATCTCCTCCCAGCTGTGTGACATTTAATACATTCCTGAACCTCAGTGCCCACCTCATTAATGTGTTTGAAGATTGAAATGACATAGCAAACGTAACACCTTTAGCAGGCTTTCTAGCACACAGTAAGCACTCAAGAAATACTGTCTGTTCTTAATTTTACTATTCTTGATGTTACTGCCCCCAAATCCTGAGCTACATATGAGGGTGCTTGCATTCAAACCTAAATCCTTCTGGATCCCAAATGAAAAGAATTAGAGCTCTAACCAGGTTTAGAAAAAACTGGTCATACTCTTTTCTTCAAACATCTTGGCTTCATTTACTAATGCCAGACATTGTGCTGGGCACTGGAAACAGAATAAAGATCATTCTGGAAAGTCAAGTACACTGTATTATCTGTCCCCATGTTTTCACCTTCCCTTCCTGGTCACAGCCCTCCGGATGGACCAAATTTACTTTTCTCTCTGAATGGGCTTGGCTGCTTGACTTGCTTCGGCCATTGGAATGTGAAAGTGCTTGTTGCAAACAGAGACTTTAAGTGGCCCAAGTTTGGAGCCACGTTTTGCCACAAAGGCTGTGAGTCCTCGGGTTAAAGATGGTCTATGTTGAAATACCTGTGTGTAGACACTCTGCTTCGCTTTCCCTTTCTATCGGATTGGCACCCCCCTCAGCAGCTGGCCTTGAGCTCTAGAGCAGTCACTGTGTGTGAACAGTGTCAACCAGGATGGGCAGGTTGTGCTGTCAGCTCCCTAGGGTTCACAGACCCTTTCTAGAGCCATGGAGACCCCTGCCCACCATCTGGAGAAGGCAGAGACTAGTGTGGGGCAGTGGTGACTATGATCCTGAGCTGTGCATCACAGACATCCTGAAAGTCTTCTTTTGCATTCCAACACAACTATTTATTTAAAGCTGATCGACATCCTGAAGCTCATGCAACCTCCACTCCAGGAGGTGACCCACACACCAGCCCATGTTCCCTTCCATGTCCTCAGCATAGGACTCCTCTGTGCTCAGGGCCTGGGTCTCCTCCCTTGCTCCCAGCTCCCTCCTCATGCTGGGCCATGCCCAGGCAGCCCTGGCCTTCTGGCAAGGTCTTTCAATCTTGCCCTTCTTGTAAACGAAATTAAAAAGCAGATTTTTAAAAATATTTAAATTTTATTATTTTTGTTTGTAAAGATTTTATTTATTCATTTGAGGGAGAGCACAGAGACAGAGAAAGAACAAGCTGGGGGGAGAGGCAGAGGGAGAAGAAGCAGCAGACTCCCCACCAAGTTGGGAGCTGCACATGGGGCTGATCACAGGACCTGGAGATCATGACATGAGCTGAGGGCAGACACTTAACCATCTGAGCCACCCAGTCTCTCCAAAAAAACAGAATGTTATTTTAAATGTTAATGTAATTCCACAGCCATTGGGAGGGAATTTGTTAGCTTAAACTCTTTCTTGGAGAGTTATTTATTACTGTTCTTGCTTGTGTTAAAATCCACCCAGTTCTCTCAAAGTTTATC
>NW_025410732.1:0-6527 GCF_002201575.2 Neomonachus schauinslandi | reverse complement strand
TTACAGCATGGAAAGTAGGTGTCAAGAACCCAAACCCCAAGAGATCATGGCTGAAGTGCATGGCATTTGTGATCTATCCTTGAAAGTCACATTACCTCCCTTCTGCCACACTCTTGGATAAGACAGTCGCAAGGGTCCAGCAGTTATCGAAGAAAGGGTGACGTGGGCACTATAGCTTGATGGAAGGGATGTGAAGATCACGAAAAACAAATAGGATGAGCGCTATGCTGCAGCCATATTTGGAAAATATAGTCAGCTGTAAGTGAAACAAGAGTAAATCCCTACAAATTTCTGTTTGAATCACTTTTCTTTTTGAACCAGAGATAAAACTATGGTTTTATCTGGAAATACAGAGATAATATAAAGATCTCTCTAAATAAAGAGATAATGTAAAATAAATAAAAAAATAATCACTGAGTGAAAAGTTACTAGGCTGGCGAATACAATAATAATTTACGAATCTTAGTCTTATAGTCAGATTTTCAATCCTTTGGAAAATTCTTTAGGTTCATTTAAGAGTTCATAGTTACCAATGGGTGCTGTTAAATCCAGAGTGGTTTTGTAAAAACAAAAGGTTTTATTGTTAGTGAGATGCTATTTTGTTTTTGCCTGTTTTTGTTTTTTTTTTAAGATTTATTTATTTATTTTTAGAGAGAGAGAGAGAGGGTGAGCAAGCACATGAGATCCGGGGTAGGGGTGGAAGGGAGGGGAAGAAGGAGAAGGAGAGTCCTAAGCAGATTATGTGCTGAGCACAGAGCCCTCTGGAGTGCTCAATCCCCTGACCCTGAGATCATGACCTGAGCTGAAACCAAGAGAGTCGATGCTTAACCAACTGAACCACCCAAGTGTCCCCCACCCACCCTTTTTTTTTTTTTTTGCCTATTTTTAAGCTCTAGTCCAACAGAACTTTTTCCCTCTGTTTATGAGATTCTATTTTTGTTGAGAAAAAAGCTGTCCAAGATTAATGTATGTAAAGAAGGCACTCTGGTATTTGTTAGTAATTGTGAAAAGCTCCTTGAGATGGAGCACACCTTGTTTTGATGTTGCTTTTCTCTATTTGTTACTATGAAAACTTCTCCATCTGGAGCAAACAAAATGGAAAAATCTGAAGAGGTGATTGTATACTCCTGAGAAATTGGGAGAAAAGCAGCATTTTGCAGAAAAATATTCTCCCTGTCTTAACCTGAAATGAATAGTTTATGAAATTTTATGATCATTGAAATCATAATCTTCAACTGGACTATTGGCCACTGTTAAAGAGATTTGGATTTCGGGGTGCCTGGGTGGCTCAGTCGTTAAGCGTCTGCCTTCGGCTCAGGTCATGATCCCAGGGTCCTGGGATGGAGCCCCGCGTCTCGCTCCCTGCTCGGTGGGAAGCCTGCTTCTCCCTCTCCCACTCCCCCTGCTTGTGTTCCTGCTCTTGCTATCTCTCTCTCTGTCAAATAAATAAATAAAATCTTTAAAAAAAATAAAAATTAAATTAAAAAAAAGAGATTTGGATTTTTACAGGTAGAGTCAATGGTCCAGTGAAGTTATTACTGCTTATTTTGTAGACTGTTTTGTGTCTTTTGTGTACCATTTCAACATGAAATTTTAAGGATTTCTTAGATGAGGTTATGGGATTAACTTGTGTCTTGAGTTTACAATGCAGTCCTTCAATGACAGCCCTTGGCTGAATCAATTTTCATAATTATATTGACCTGAGAAGATGTCCTTGCCAGAAGGACTGTGCCAGCATATCACAGAATGCAAATAGTGTTCATCATGTAAGTGCAGAGGACACGGCCCACGTCATCTGTAGAAGGTAGGAAATCTTTGCCCCCAGAAGATCTTCAGACGTCTTTTGTTAAACATTTGTTGCAGGTCAGGTCCCCAGGAGAGACTCTAAAACAGATTTGTGGCAGAGGTTTATTGGGGGAGTGCTCTTGACATCAACACCTCTGGGAGAGTGGAATGATCCCGTGGGGTGTTGTGGAACTGCGACGGTCCCTGAGCGTACCAAATAGAGGCAAAGGGACCAGGGCCTTATGTCCTGATATTAACCATCACTGGATGTGGGCTGACCCAGAGGAAGGGGCAGGACTTTGGGTGAAATGACTCTCTTTAGACACAAACAGCATAAGTGTCTCAGTTCTGAGGGGGGCACATCACAGCATCCACCTCAGAAGTTTTTTTGAGCTACTGAGAGACATACCATGATCACCATAGAACCAAGGCTATCAAATGTAGATGATAAAGGAAGTTTTATTTTGAGGAAATAAATTGTGATTTAAAACCCATCAGAATCAAGCCCAAGATCTGTCATACTCATTCTCATCACCAGGTAATATTAACTACGTGGCTGTGAAATGTGAGGTTTGTACCATTTCCAGAAGTTTCTGTGTTAGATGCTTCAAGTTTCCACAGATTTGTAATTCTCATACTTAATTGTAAGTTAAAGAGGAAAATGAACACATTGTGAATGATATTTGTTAATAACCATAAAAATAGTTTAAATCATCAAAGATATTTATTTTCAAGGCCCTTTATCCTGCTGCTCAAGGCCAAACTGTTAGCAGGTAGAGTTGCATGGATGTGTTGTAAATGTGCTGTTTTACCTCTGGATAGAAAATTGAATCTTGGGGTGCCTGGGTAGCTGAGTCATTAAGCATCTGCCTTCAGCTCAGGTTGTGATCCCGGGGTCCTGGGATCAAACCCTGTGTCAGGCTCCCTGCTCAGTGGGGAACCTGCTTCTCCCTCTCCCTTTGCCCTTACCCCCCTTGTGCTCTCACACGCTCTCTTTCTCTCAAATAAATAAATAAAATCCTTAAAAAAAAAAAAAAGAAAAGAAAATTACATCTTGCCGTCTCAAGAGGAGCATCACAGATATCTCCTAAGAAAGAACTGGTTCACATCTTGTAGGAACCAAATGCTAGGCATTAATGACATCAGAATGGTCCAATTATAAAATCTCATCCATGGGGAGACAGAATATAGTAGTTTAAAAGCATAGATTCTACGTGGTTTAGAGCACAGCTGTACTATTTGTTTGCTTGGTGCCCCTGGGAAAATTAAATTTTCTGTTATCTTATTTTCTCAGCTCTAAACTGGGTATAATAATAATAATACTAGGGTTTTAAAAATTAAATGATTAATATGTGTGCATGGCAGAGAGTAAGTGCTTTGTGGGTGTTTATTATTATAATGTTCAGATGTGGGTTTTTTTTTTTTTTTTGAAGAAAAGTATAAGAGAGAACCACCTTTCTCTGTATTAAATTATTGCACCATTTTTTGGTGCTGGAGGTATACCTTTTGCTGTATGGAAAATCAAATAATGTTTGATTGTTAGAGTCAGTATCTTTGAATGTTATTAGAGTTGACGTTTGAAGGTTTTCCTCAGCTCTTTTCATATGGGTCAGGAAAAGACTTAAAACAAAAACAACCTTATTCTAAACCCTTGATGAAAAAGGGTGAGACTGGGAATTTATTTTCAAGAAAAACCTCCGAGTCCTACATCTTTGATATATTATCTCATTTAACCTTTATACCAACCCTATGAAATTTGTGCTGTAATTTTCTCCTTTTTACTGATGGAGGGAGACAAAACAAGAGGTTATGAATAGAAGCAGAGTTTAGGATCTGAAAACAAATCCGTGTTTTCATTATAGTGCTTGGGCAGAGGTGGAATATGGTGCTGGCCCATTCCATAGCAATTCAGGTTGGATGATGTATGTTCAGAATACAGATGGGCAGAGAGTCCTTCCACGCTGTGACCAGCTGCAAAGGTGTTTCACCTGGGGAGAATTCATGACAGCAGAACCACTAACTGCCTTCTCTGGGACCACTGGTCTTTTTAGTTATTAGTTATTAGTTAGTTAGTTATTTCAGTAGGACGAAAAGCATGGAAAACTCCTTTGGTCATATAAATACTAAATTGCTTGGTGTATGTCTCCCCAAGAATATAAGACAAACCTATCATTGCAAAACAGGGCTTTCTTTTCTTTACTTTTCTTTTTTTCTTTTCTATTCTCTTCTCTTTTCTTTTCCCTCTTCTTTTCTCTTTGCTTTTCTTTTCTGGTTAAAGATTAAGTTATATAAGTAAAGAAAAGGTGTTAATGTTTGCCAGAGGCCACTGGAAATCAATATATTTTTGTTTTAAGACACCTTGTATTGTAGCTCTCTCAAGGATATTTGGAGAAAAAAGAGGAAACAGCTAAAGGAAGTCGCTGTAGTGGTGAAAATTGTCCTCTTGAAAGCTTCTTCCACATGTTTTCTACTGCAGAATATTATGTTGATTCAGGAAATTAGCTTTGCATTTTTTAAAACTATAATTTAGAAGAGGACTATATTTAGGTCAGAGAGAAAAAGATAAAGATGTGGTTTTCAAATTCTAAACTCTTACATTTGGACAGTTCTTATAGTTGCTCAGTTGACATACTTTCCTTTTCTATAAGTAAAATGGCTTGCACTCTTTTCTTCTGTTCCAGGAAGTCTCAGAACTCTCCCTGATGTCTAAATCTTATTTTTTTAAATTTATTTATTTGACAGAGAGAGATAGCAAGAGTGGGAACACAAGCAGGGGGAGTGGGAGAGGGAGAAGCAGGCCTCCCACCGAGCAGGGAGCCCGATGCGGGGCTCGATCCCAGGACCCTGAGATCATGACCTGAGCTGAAGGCAGATGCCTAACGACTGAGCCACCCAGGTGCCCCGATGTCTAAATCTTAAGAGAAACAGAGGAGCAAAATGTCTAACTGCAAATTTGTGAAGAAGAGTATCCAGTTATTTAAAAATCTACTGTTCTAGAAATCATGAAACAAATAACTATTTATTTTGGATTTTAAAAATAAAAACAACTCAGGGGATATGCACGGACCTTTGCACCCAACAGGCTAAAGAAAATCAGATTGAAGATGACACAGTGTAATTAAAACAGGGGGATGACCTTAATTCATCAGGATAAGAAGATAAAAGAATCAAGGAATGAAAAGATCTCTTTCTATGTATAAACCATTTTTTTTTAAAAAAGAAGAACCCTGTGGATAGAGGAGAATAACAGTGAAACATTAAGTGGAAGTATGTGGAAAAGAAAAATTCTAGAAGATCAAAAATAGTATACATACACAGTAGGTATCTGAGTTTTACACAAATTTATACCAATATCAGTGCCTCTCTACTGGTTTCTTTGAGTACAAGATTCATAGAATATATTAAAAACAAAAATTTACCCTCTCTCAAGCCAGTAAAAATGTGGGACAGTTTTTCTACCAAGTCATTTAGCATCATGACCAGATGGTTAAAGAAGATAAATTTTAAGAGTTGATTTTCAAGTTTTAGAGGAAGCTGCTGTTGGTTTTCAGTTTGGTACACTTCATAGTGCACATTTGCATATGAAAAATGCTCCTATAATATTGCAGTTAATTTACTGGGCAAACAGCTTGAATATATATTGAGGCTTTATGGTGCCAAGACACCCGGTTGATCTGATAAAATTACAAGTGAATGTGGGAGTGGAGGAGAAAGGAGTAATAAATCAGTTATATGTTAACTTGCAGAAGAAAGAAAATGCTTGCCTATTCTCCAACTCTCCCCACCTTTTCAACTGGTTGAATTTACATTGTGCAGACAAAATGTGATTGTGTTAGCACCTTGTTATTGATTAATCCTCTTAAAAAGAGTAAGTTACTTGGTTGCTTTAATTGATTGATTTTTTAAATTGGCAGTAAAATCCTTGAAAAACATTAGACCTATGTAAACACAGTCTGAATACACGCTCATAAAATTTAACCAATATTTGGATACCCATTCTATCAAGGCTTCTTGTTAAAGTAATGAAATAATGATTTAATTCTCTAATTATTAAAAAAAAATGGGGCGCCTGGGTGTCTCAATCAGTTAAGCGTCTGACTCTTGATTTCAGCTCAGGTCATGATCTCAGGGTTGTGAGATTGAGCCCCGTGTCGGGCTCTGTGCTAAGCATGGAGCTTGCTTAAGATTCTCTCTCTCCCTCTTCCTCTGTACCTCCTTCTCTCTCCCTCTCTCTCGCTCTCTCTCTCAAAAAAAAAAAAAAAAGACGGCTAGCCAATTAAGCAAAACGTATCTTTCACCCTACACCATTAAATGGATCTGTTATTTGAATGAAAGAAGAGACATTTCTGGTTAATAGAACCAAAATGTTTGTTAGGCAGGCACAGCTTCTGTTATTTAAATGTGAGTTTGTCTGCAGTGGACATTGTTGATGCTTCTCGAGCATTAGTACCATCCCTCCTCTATCTGGTGTGTGAAGGCCAGGGATGCTGCCATACATCCACAATACTCGGGCAGACCCCTTCTCTCCCACAATGTGAGGAACTAGTTGGTCCAAATTGTCAATAGTGCTAACATCTATGACTAACTCACATCTATGACTGTGTCACTATTGTGGTTTTGATAAAGAAAGCAGGACATAGAGGTGTCTCTGGGAAAACGAGATGATCCATTCCACCAGCACATGTGACACATCCTGATGAGGGTTCCAGAGCTTTCTGAGAGAGCTTCAAAGGGAAGATACT
>NW_025410731.1:0-6528 GCF_002201575.2 Neomonachus schauinslandi | reverse complement strand
TTACAGCATGGAAAGTAGGTGTCAAGAACCCAAACCCCAAGAGATCATGGCTGAAGTGCATGGCATTTGTGATCTATCCTTGAAAGTCACATTACCTCCCTTCTGCCACACTCTTGGATAAGACAGTCGCAAGGGTCCAGCAGTTATCGAAGAAAGGGTGACGTGGGCACTATAGCTTGATGGAAGGGATGTGAAGATCACGAAAAACAAATAGGATGAGCGCTATGCTGCAGCCATATTTGGAAAATATAGTCAGCTGTAAGTGAAACAAGAGTAAATCCCTACAAATTTCTGTTTGAATCACTTTTCTTTTTGAACCAGAGATAAAACTATGGTTTTATCTGGAAATACAGAGATAATATAAAGATCTCTCTAAATAAAGAGATAATGTAAAATAAATAAAAAAATAATCACTGAGTGAAAAGTTACTAGGCTGGCGAATACAATAATAATTTACGAATCTTAGTCTTATAGTCAGATTTTCAATCCTTTGGAAAATTCTTTAGGTTCATTTAAGAGTTCATAGTTACCAATGGGTGCTGTTAAATCCAGAGTGGTTTTGTAAAAACAAAAGGTTTTATTGTTAGTGAGATGCTATTTTGTTTTTGCCTGTTTTTGTTTTTTTTTTAAGATTTATTTATTTATTTTTAGAGAGAGAGAGAGAGGGTGAGCAAGCACATGAGATCCGGGGTAGGGGTGGAAGGGAGGGGAAGAAGGAGAAGGAGAGTCCTAAGCAGATTATGTGCTGAGCACAGAGCCCTCTGGAGTGCTCAATCCCCTGACCCTGAGATCATGACCTGAGCTGAAACCAAGAGAGTCGATGCTTAACCAACTGAACCACCCAAGTGTCCCCCACCCACCCTTTTTTTTTTTTTTTGCCTATTTTTAAGCTCTAGTCCAACAGAACTTTTTCCCTCTGTTTATGAGATTCTATTTTTGTTGAGAAAAAAGCTGTCCAAGATTAATGTATGTAAAGAAGGCACTCTGGTATTTGTTAGTAATTGTGAAAAGCTCCTTGAGATGGAGCACACCTTGTTTTGATGTTGCTTTTCTCTATTTGTTACTATGAAAACTTCTCCATCTGGAGCAAACAAAATGGAAAAATCTGAAGAGGTGATTGTATACTCCTGAGAAATTGGGAGAAAAGCAGCATTTTGCAGAAAAATATTCTCCCTGTCTTAACCTGAAATGAATAGTTTATGAAATTTTATGATCATTGAAATCATAATCTTCAACTGGACTATTGGCCACTGTTAAAGAGATTTGGATTTCGGGGTGCCTGGGTGGCTCAGTCGTTAAGCGTCTGCCTTCGGCTCAGGTCATGATCCCAGGGTCCTGGGATGGAGCCCCGCGTCTCGCTCCCTGCTCGGTGGGAAGCCTGCTTCTCCCTCTCCCACTCCCCCTGCTTGTGTTCCTGCTCTTGCTATCTCTCTCTCTGTCAAATAAATAAATAAAATCTTTAAAAAAAATAAAAATTAAATTAAAAAAAAGAGATTTGGATTTTTACAGGTAGAGTCAATGGTCCAGTGAAGTTATTACTGCTTATTTTGTAGACTGTTTTGTGTCTTTTGTGTACCATTTCAACATGAAATTTTAAGGATTTCTTAGATGAGGTTATGGGATTAACTTGTGTCTTGAGTTTACAATGCAGTCCTTCAATGACAGCCCTTGGCTGAATCAATTTTCATAATTATATTGACCTGAGAAGATGTCCTTGCCAGAAGGACTGTGCCAGCATATCACAGAATGCAAATAGTGTTCATCATGTAAGTGCAGAGGACACGGCCCACGTCATCTGTAGAAGGTAGGAAATCTTTGCCCCCAGAAGATCTTCAGACGTCTTTTGTTAAACATTTGTTGCAGGTCAGGTCCCCAGGAGAGACTCTAAAACAGATTTGTGGCAGAGGTTTATTGGGGGAGTGCTCTTGACATCAACACCTCTGGGAGAGTGGAATGATCCCGTGGGGTGTTGTGGAACTGCGACGGTCCCTGAGCGTACCAAATAGAGGCAAAGGGACCAGGGCCTTATGTCCTGATATTAACCATCACTGGATGTGGGCTGACCCAGAGGAAGGGGCAGGACTTTGGGTGAAATGACTCTCTTTAGACACAAACAGCATAAGTGTCTCAGTTCTGAGGGGGGCACATCACAGCATCCACCTCAGAAGTTTTTTTGAGCTACTGAGAGACATACCATGATCACCATAGAACCAAGGCTATCAAATGTAGATGATAAAGGAAGTTTTATTTTGAGGAAATAAATTGTGATTTAAAACCCATCAGAATCAAGCCCAAGATCTGTCATACTCATTCTCATCACCAGGTAATATTAACTACGTGGCTGTGAAATGTGAGGTTTGTACCATTTCCAGAAGTTTCTGTGTTAGATGCTTCAAGTTTCCACAGATTTGTAATTCTCATACTTAATTGTAAGTTAAAGAGGAAAATGAACACATTGTGAATGATATTTGTTAATAACCATAAAAATAGTTTAAATCATCAAAGATATTTATTTTCAAGGCCCTTTATCCTGCTGCTCAAGGCCAAACTGTTAGCAGGTAGAGTTGCATGGATGTGTTGTAAATGTGCTGTTTTACCTCTGGATAGAAAATTGAATCTTGGGGTGCCTGGGTAGCTGAGTCATTAAGCATCTGCCTTCAGCTCAGGTTGTGATCCCGGGGTCCTGGGATCAAACCCTGTGTCAGGCTCCCTGCTCAGTGGGGAACCTGCTTCTCCCTCTCCCTTTGCCCTTACCCCCCTTGTGCTCTCACACGCTCTCTTTCTCTCAAATAAATAAATAAAATCCTTAAAAAAAAAAAAAAGAAAAGAAAATTACATCTTGCCGTCTCAAGAGGAGCATCACAGATATCTCCTAAGAAAGAACTGGTTCACATCTTGTAGGAACCAAATGCTAGGCATTAATGACATCAGAATGGTCCAATTATAAAATCTCATCCATGGGGAGACAGAATATAGTAGTTTAAAAGCATAGATTCTACGTGGTTTAGAGCACAGCTGTACTATTTGTTTGCTTGGTGCCCCTGGGAAAATTAAATTTTCTGTTATCTTATTTTCTCAGCTCTAAACTGGGTATAATAATAATAATACTAGGGTTTTAAAAATTAAATGATTAATATGTGTGCATGGCAGAGAGTAAGTGCTTTGTGGGTGTTTATTATTATAATGTTCAGATGTGGGTTTTTTTTTTTTTTTTGAAGAAAAGTATAAGAGAGAACCACCTTTCTCTGTATTAAATTATTGCACCATTTTTTGGTGCTGGAGGTATACCTTTTGCTGTATGGAAAATCAAATAATGTTTGATTGTTAGAGTCAGTATCTTTGAATGTTATTAGAGTTGACGTTTGAAGGTTTTCCTCAGCTCTTTTCATATGGGTCAGGAAAAGACTTAAAACAAAAACAACCTTATTCTAAACCCTTGATGAAAAAGGGTGAGACTGGGAATTTATTTTCAAGAAAAACCTCCGAGTCCTACATCTTTGATATATTATCTCATTTAACCTTTATACCAACCCTATGAAATTTGTGCTGTAATTTTCTCCTTTTTACTGATGGAGGGAGACAAAACAAGAGGTTATGAATAGAAGCAGAGTTTAGGATCTGAAAACAAATCCGTGTTTTCATTATAGTGCTTGGGCAGAGGTGGAATATGGTGCTGGCCCATTCCATAGCAATTCAGGTTGGATGATGTATGTTCAGAATACAGATGGGCAGAGAGTCCTTCCACGCTGTGACCAGCTGCAAAGGTGTTTCACCTGGGGAGAATTCATGACAGCAGAACCACTAACTGCCTTCTCTGGGACCACTGGTCTTTTTAGTTATTAGTTATTAGTTAGTTAGTTATTTCAGTAGGACGAAAAGCATGGAAAACTCCTTTGGTCATATAAATACTAAATTGCTTGGTGTATGTCTCCCCAAGAATATAAGACAAACCTATCATTGCAAAACAGGGCTTTCTTTTCTTTACTTTTCTTTTTTTCTTTTCTATTCTCTTCTCTTTTCTTTTCCCTCTTCTTTTCTCTTTGCTTTTCTTTTCTGGTTAAAGATTAAGTTATATAAGTAAAGAAAAGGTGTTAATGTTTGCCAGAGGCCACTGGAAATCAATATATTTTTGTTTTAAGACACCTTGTATTGTAGCTCTCTCAAGGATATTTGGAGAAAAAAGAGGAAACAGCTAAAGGAAGTCGCTGTAGTGGTGAAAATTGTCCTCTTGAAAGCTTCTTCCACATGTTTTCTACTGCAGAATATTATGTTGATTCAGGAAATTAGCTTTGCATTTTTTAAAACTATAATTTAGAAGAGGACTATATTTAGGTCAGAGAGAAAAAGATAAAGATGTGGTTTTCAAATTCTAAACTCTTACATTTGGACAGTTCTTATAGTTGCTCAGTTGACATACTTTCCTTTTCTATAAGTAAAATGGCTTGCACTCTTTTCTTCTGTTCCAGGAAGTCTCAGAACTCTCCCTGATGTCTAAATCTTATTTTTTTAAATTTATTTATTTGACAGAGAGAGATAGCAAGAGTGGGAACACAAGCAGGGGGAGTGGGAGAGGGAGAAGCAGGCCTCCCACCGAGCAGGGAGCCCGATGCGGGGCTCGATCCCAGGACCCTGAGATCATGACCTGAGCTGAAGGCAGATGCCTAACGACTGAGCCACCCAGGTGCCCCGATGTCTAAATCTTAAGAGAAACAGAGGAGCAAAATGTCTAACTGCAAATTTGTGAAGAAGAGTATCCAGTTATTTAAAAATCTACTGTTCTAGAAATCATGAAACAAATAACTATTTATTTTGGATTTTAAAAATAAAAACAACTCAGGGGATATGCACGGACCTTTGCACCCAACAGGCTAAAGAAAATCAGATTGAAGATGACACAGTGTAATTAAAACAGGGGGATGACCTTAATTCATCAGGATAAGAAGATAAAAGAATCAAGGAATGAAAAGATCTCTTTCTATGTATAAACCATTTTTTTTTAAAAAAGAAGAACCCTGTGGATAGAGGAGAATAACAGTGAAACATTAAGTGGAAGTATGTGGAAAAGAAAAATTCTAGAAGATCAAAAATAGTATACATACACAGTAGGTATCTGAGTTTTACACAAATTTATACCAATATCAGTGCCTCTCTACTGGTTTCTTTGAGTACAAGATTCATAGAATATATTAAAAACAAAAATTTACCCTCTCTCAAGCCAGTAAAAATGTGGGACAGTTTTTCTACCAAGTCATTTAGCATCATGACCAGATGGTTAAAGAAGATAAATTTTAAGAGTTGATTTTCAAGTTTTAGAGGAAGCTGCTGTTGGTTTTCAGTTTGGTACACTTCATAGTGCACATTTGCATATGAAAAATGCTCCTATAATATTGCAGTTAATTTACTGGGCAAACAGCTTGAATATATATTGAGGCTTTATGGTGCCAAGACACCCGGTTGATCTGATAAAATTACAAGTGAATGTGGGAGTGGAGGAGAAAGGAGTAATAAATCAGTTATATGTTAACTTGCAGAAGAAAGAAAATGCTTGCCTATTCTCCAACTCTCCCCACCTTTTCAACTGGTTGAATTTACATTGTGCAGACAAAATGTGATTGTGTTAGCACCTTGTTATTGATTAATCCTCTTAAAAAGAGTAAGTTACTTGGTTGCTTTAATTGATTGATTTTTTAAATTGGCAGTAAAATCCTTGAAAAACATTAGACCTATGTAAACACAGTCTGAATACACGCTCATAAAATTTAACCAATATTTGGATACCCATTCTATCAAGGCTTCTTGTTAAAGTAATGAAATAATGATTTAATTCTCTAATTATTAAAAAAAAATGGGGCGCCTGGGTGTCTCAATCAGTTAAGCGTCTGACTCTTGATTTCAGCTCAGGTCATGATCTCAGGGTTGTGAGATTGAGCCCCGTGTCGGGCTCTGTGCTAAGCATGGAGCTTGCTTAAGATTCTCTCTCTCCCTCTTCCTCTGTACCTCCTTCTCTCTCCCTCTCTCTCGCTCTCTCTCTCAAAAAAAAAAAAAAAAAGACGGCTAGCCAATTAAGCAAAACGTATCTTTCACCCTACACCATTAAATGGATCTGTTATTTGAATGAAAGAAGAGACATTTCTGGTTAATAGAACCAAAATGTTTGTTAGGCAGGCACAGCTTCTGTTATTTAAATGTGAGTTTGTCTGCAGTGGACATTGTTGATGCTTCTCGAGCATTAGTACCATCCCTCCTCTATCTGGTGTGTGAAGGCCAGGGATGCTGCCATACATCCACAATACTCGGGCAGACCCCTTCTCTCCCACAATGTGAGGAACTAGTTGGTCCAAATTGTCAATAGTGCTAACATCTATGACTAACTCACATCTATGACTGTGTCACTATTGTGGTTTTGATAAAGAAAGCAGGACATAGAGGTGTCTCTGGGAAAACGAGATGATCCATTCCACCAGCACATGTGACACATCCTGATGAGGGTTCCAGAGCTTTCTGAGAGAGCTTCAAAGGGAAGATACT
>NW_025410730.1:0-6532 GCF_002201575.2 Neomonachus schauinslandi | reverse complement strand
TATTAAATGAATAAACACACAATCTTGGGTCTCTAGAGAACTAACTTTGCTCATTACTTTATAAAAGGCATCAAGTGAGAAGAGAAACAATCTACATGAACTGTTTTAAGTTGCTTGTATTTAGAATTTGTGTTTCAGATCTTCCTTTGTTACAGGAGCCTGTAGGTACTTTAAAAGTCCTACTTCTTGGATCTACCAAGCTCATGAAGAAGTAACATTAGTACGATGTCAGATCTAGAGTTCAGAATCATCACTTTAAAGATACTACCTGGGCTTGAAAAAAGCATAGAAGTTATTAGAGAAACGCTTTCTGGAGAAGTAAAAGAACTAAAATCTAACCAAGTAGAGATCAAAAAGGCTATTAGTGAGGTGCAATCAAATATGGGGGCGCTAACTGCTAGGATAAATGAGGCAGAAGAGAGAATCAGTGATACAGAAGACCAAACGATGGAAAATAAAGAAGCTGAGAAAAAGAGAGAGAAACAACTACTGGATCACGAGGGCAGAATTCGAGAGATAAGCGATATCATAAGATGAAACAACATTAGAATAACTGGGATCCCAGAAGAAGAAGAAAGAGAGAGGGGGGCAGAAGGTATAATGGAGCAAATTATAGCAGAGAACTTCCCTAATTTGGGGAAGGAAACAGGCATGAAAATCCAGGAAGCACAGAGAACCCCTCTCAAAATCAATAAAAATAGGTCAACACCCCGACATCTAATAGTAAAACTTACGAGCCTCAGAGACAAAGAGAAAATCCTGAAGGCAGCTCGGGAGAAGAGATCTGTAACCTACAATGGTAGAAACATTAGATTGGCAACAGACCTATCCACAGAGACCCGGCAGGCCAGAAAGGACTGGCAGCATATATTCAGAGCACTAAATGAGAAAAATATGCAGCCAAGAATACTATATCCAGCTAGGCTGTCACTGAAAATAGAAGGAGAGATAAAAAGCTTCCAGGACAAACAAAAACTAAAGGAATCTGCAAACACGAAACCAGCTCTACAAGAAATCTTGAAAGGGGTCCTCTAAGCAAAGAGAGAGCCTAAAAGCAACATAGACCAGAAAAGAACACAGACAATATACGGTAACAGTAACCTTACAGGCAATACAATGGCACTAAATTCCTATCTTTCAATAGTTACCCTGAATGCAAATGGGCTAAATGCCCCAATCAAAAGATACTGGATATCAGATTGGATTAAAAAACAAGACCCATCGATATGCTGTCGGCAAGAGACTCATTTTAGACCCAAAGACACCCCCAGATTGAAAGTGAGGGGGTGGAAAACCTTTTACCATGCTAATGGACACCCAAAGAAAGCTGGGGTGGCAATCTTTATATCAGACAAATTAGATTTTAAACCAAAGACTGTAATAAGAGATGAGGAAGGACACTATATCGTACTTAAAGGGTCTATCCAACAAGAAGATCTAACAATTGTAAATATCTATGCCCCTAACATGGGAGCAGCCAATTATATAAGGCAATTAATAACAAAAGCAAAGAAACACATCGACAACAACACAATAATAGTGGGGGACTTTAACACCCCCCTCACTGAAATGGACAGATCATCTAAGCAAAAGATCAACAAGGAAATAAAGACTTTAAATGACACACTGGACCAAATGGACTTCACAGACCTATCCAGAACATTCCATCCCAAAGCAACGGAATACACATTCTTCTCTAGTGCCCATGGAACATTCTCCAGAATTGATCACATCCTAGGTCATAAATCAGGTCTCAACCGGTACTAAAAGATTGGGATCATTCCCTGCCTATTTTCAGACCACAATGCTTTGAAACTAGAACTCAATCACAAGAGGAAAGTTGGAAAGAACTCAAATATATGGAGGCTAAAGAGCATCCTACTGAAGAATGAATGGGTCAACCAGGAAATTAAAGAAGAATTAAAAAAATTCATGGAAACCAATGAAAATGAAAGCACAACGATTCAAAATCTTTGGGATGTAGCAAAGGCAGTCCTACGAGGAAAGTATATAGCAATACAAGCCTTTCTCAAGAAACAAGAAAAGTCTCAAGTACACAACCTAACCCTACACCTAAAGGAGCTGGAGAAGGAACAGCAAATGAAGCCAAAACCCAGCAGGAGAAGAGAAATAATAAAGATCAGAGCAGAAATCAATGAAATAGAAACTAAAAGAACAGTAGAACAGATCAACGAAACAAGGAGCTGGTTCTTTGAAAGAATTAACAAGATTGATTAATCCCTGGCCAGACTTAGCAAAAAGAAAAGAGAAATGACCCAAATCAACAAAATTATGAATGAAAGAGGAGCGATCACAACCAACAGCGAAGAAATACAAACAATTATAAGAACATATTATGAGCAACTCTATGCCAGCAAATTAGATAACCTGGAAGAAATGGATGCATTCCTAGAGATGTATCAACTACCAAAACTGAACCAGGAAGAAATAGAAAACCTGAACAGACCTACAACCACTAAGGAAATTGAAGCAGTCATCAAAAATCTCCCAAAACACAAAAGCCCAGGGCCAGATGGCTTCCCAGGGCAATTGTACCAAACATTTCAAGAAGAATTAATACCTTTTCTTCTGAAACTGTTCCAAAAAATAGAAATGGAAGGAAAACTTCCAAACTCATTTTATGAGGCCAGCATTACCTTGATCCCAAAACCAGACAAAGACCCCATCAAAAAGGAGAATTACAGACCAATATCCCTGATGAACATGGATGCAAAAATTCTCACCAAAATACTAGCCAATAGGATCCAACAGTACATCAAAAGGATTATTCACCACGACCAAGTGGGATTTATCCCTGGGCTGCAAGGTTGGTTCAACATCCGCAAATCAATCAACGTGACACAATACATTAACAAAAGAAAGAACCAGAATCATATGATCCTCTCAATAGATGCAGAAAAAGCATTTGACAAAGTACAGCATCCTTTCTTGATCAAAACTCTTCAGAGTAGAGGCATTGAGGGTACATACCTCAATATCATAAAAGCCATCTATGAAAAACCTACAGCGAATATCATTCTCAATGGGGAAAAACTGAGAGCTTTCCCCCTAAGGTCAGGAACGTGGCAGGGATGTCCACTATCACCACTGCTATTCAACATAGTATTGGAAGTCCTAGCCACAGCAATCAGACAACAAAAAGAAATCAAAGGCATCCAAATCAGCAGAGAAGAAGTCAAACTCTCACTCTGCAGATGATAGGATACTTTATGTGGAAAACCCCAAAGACTCCACCCCAAAACTGCTAGAACTCATACAGGAATTCAGTCAAGTGGCAGGATATAAAATCAATGCACAGAAGTCAGTGGCATTCCTATATACCAACAACAAGACAGAAGAAAGACAAATTAAGGAATCGATCCCATTTACAATTGCACCCAAAACCATAAGATAACTAGGAATAAATCTAACCAAAGAGGCAAAGGATCGGTACTCAGAAAACTATAAAATACTCATGAAAGAAATTGAGGAAGACACAAAGAAATGGAAAAACGTTCCATGCTCATGGATTGGAAGAACAAATATTGTGAAGATGTCAATGCTACCTAGAGCAATCGACACATTCAATGCAATCCCCATCAAAATACCATCCACTTTTTTCAAAGAAATGGAACAAATCATCCTAAAATTTGTATGGAACCAGAAAAGACCCCAAATAGCCAGAGGAATGTTGAAAAAGAAAAGCAAAGCTGGTGGCATCACAATTCCAGACTTCCAGCTCTATTACAAAGCTGTCATCATCAAGACAGTATGGTACTGGCACAAAAACAGGCACATAGATCAATGGAACAGAGTAGAGAGCCCAGAAATGGACCCTCAAGTCTATGGTCAACTCATCTTGAACAAAGCAGGAAAGAATGTCCAATGGAAAAAAGACAGTCTCTTCAACAAATGGTGTTGGGAAACTTGGACGGCCACATGCAGAAGAATGAAACTGAACCATTTCCTTACACCCCACACAAAAATAGACTCAAAACGGTTGAAAGACCTCAATGTGAGATAGGAGTCCATCAAAATCCTCAAGGAGAACACAGGCAGCAACCTCTTCGACCTCAGCCGCAGCAACTTCTTCCTAGAAACATCGCCAAAGGCAAGGGAAGCAAGGGCAAAAATGAACTATTGGGACTTCATCAAGATAAAAAGCTTTTGCAAAGCAAAGGAAACAGTCAACAAAACCAAAAGACAACTGACAGAATGGGAGAAGATATTTGCAAATGACTTATCAGATAAAGGGCTAGTATGCAAAATCTATAAAGAACTCATCAAACTCAACACCCAAAGAACAAAGAATCCAATCAAGAAATGGGCAGAAGACATGAACAGACATTTTTCCAAAGAAGACATCCAAACGGCCAACAGACACATGAAAAAGTGCTCAATATCGCTCAGCATCAGGGAAATCCAAATCAAAACCTCAATGAGATACCACCTCACACCAGTCAGAATGGCTAAAATTAACAAGTCAGGAAACGACAGATGTTGGCGGGGATGCGGAGAAAGGGGAACCCTCCTACCCTGTTGGTGGGAATGCAAGCTGGTGCAGCCACTCTGGAAAACAGTAGGGAGGTTCCTCAGAAAGTTGAAAATGGATGCATTCCTAGAGATGTAAGTTGAAAATAGATGTAAGTGGAAAATAAAAGATGTTAATAAATAAATAAAATAAAATAAATAATAAATAAATAAATAAAAAGATGTAAGTTGAACATAGAGAATTTATTTTGAAAATAATAAATCCAGCAATTGCACTACTGGGTATACACCCCAAAGATACAAAAGTAGGGATCCGAAAGTGTACGTGGACCCCAATGTTTATAGCAGCAATGTCCACAATAGCCAAACTGTGGAAAGAGCCAAGATGTCCATGGACAGATGAATGGCTAAAGAAGCTGTGGTATATATATATACAATGGAATATTATGCAGCCATCAAAAGGAATGAGATCTTGCCATTTGCAACGACGTGGATGGAACTGGAGGGTATTATGCTGAGCGAAATAAGTCAGTCAGAGAAAGACATGTATCATATGACCTTACTGATATGAGGAATTCTTAATCTCAGGAAACAAACTGAGGGTTGCTGGAGTGGGGGGTGTGGGGGAGGGATGGGCTGACTGGGTGATGGACACTGGGGAGGGTATGTGCTCTGGTAAGCGCTGTGAATTGTGCGAGACTGTTGAATCTCAGATCTGTACCTATGAAACAAATAATGCAATATATGTTAAGAATAAAAAGAAGATAGCAGGAGGGGAAGAATGAAGCGGGCGAAATCGGAGGGGTAGACGAACCATGAGAGACTATGGACTCTGAAAAACAAACTGAGGGTTCTAGAAGGGAGGGGGGTGGGAGGATGGGTTAGCCTGGTGATGGGTATTGAGGAGGGCACGTTCTGCATGGAGCACTGGGTGTTTTGCACAAACAATGAATCATGGAACACTACATCTAAAACTAATGATGTAAAGTATGGGGATTAACATAACAATAAAAAATTAAAATAAAATAAAATAAAAAATAAAACCATAATGATAAAAAAAAAACATAACGATATATATATTACATACCCATCAGAATGGCTAAGATTTAAAAAACTGACAATACTAAGTGTTCATGAATATACACGGAGAAATTAGAACTCATACACTGCTGGTGGGAATGGAAAATGGTACTACTTTAGAAAACAATTTGGCAGTTTCGTAACAAGGGAATATAAAGAGACATGAGACTTACGGGTGATAGATATGTTAACTGCCTGAATAACGGTTATGGTTTCATATGCATATACATAGGTCAAAACTATCAAATTATACACTTCATATATGTGCAGTTTACCTAACTAAAGCTGTTGGGGGGAAAAATGCTCTATTATAGGGAAAAAAATCTAAAACAGTGGCTGGACACAGATGGAAAGAAGGATATGAAACATGGGCGCCTGGGTGGCTCGGTCATTAAGCATCTGCCTTTGGCTCAGGTCACGATCCCTGGGTCCTGGGATCGAGCCCTGCATCCGGCTCCCTGCTCCGCGGGGAGCCTGCTTCTCCCTCTCTCACTCTGCCTGCTTGTGTTCCCTCTCTCACTGGGTCTCTCTCTGTCAAATAAATAAAAAATTTAAAAAAAAAAGAAGGATATGAAACAATACAAGATGAAGCTAGAGTACTGTGGTCTTTCACCTTAGAGCAATGAGAAGTAATAGCTAAGCTTTAAGCAAGGGGGTAACGTGATGAAACATGAATTTTTAAAGATTATGATAACTATGGTTGCAGTGTAGACCAAGATTCTGGGAGGTGGAATGACAGGGAAAACAGTCCTGAGGTTATTTCAGTATTCTAGGAGAAAAATAATGGTAACCTGACCTTGGGTGAAGGCACAGAAGAGAAGCGGAGTTAACAACATATCAGGTGTGCCATTCCCATGACAAAACATAGAGTGGAAATTATAGCCCTTTGGCGGAGAGTATTCAACAGTTCTCTATTCTCATATAAAACATATTTCTGAGATGAGTAGCTCATGAGTGTTGT
>NW_025410729.1:0-6532 GCF_002201575.2 Neomonachus schauinslandi | reverse complement strand
AAGAAGAAGAAGAAGGTAACGGGAGGGGAAGAATGAAGTGGGGGAAATAGGAGGGGTAGATGAACCATGAGAGACGATGGATTCTGAAAAACAAACAGGGTTCTAGAGGGGAGGGGGGTGGGAGGATGGGTTAGCCAGGTGGTGGGTATTGAGGAGGGCACCTTCTGCATGGAGCACTGGGTGTTATGCACAAACAATGAATCATGGAACACTTCATCTGAAACTAATGATGTAATGTATGAGGATTAACATAAGAATAAAAAAAAGAATATGGTAATAAATAATTGTAGGATAATAATGAAAATTGTCTGTATTTCAGTTTGAAAATTTTAAGCGAGAACAGTAAGACTACCATTATCCCTTGGAATCACTGATATATGTTCTTCCAGATCTCATTCTAAAATATAACCCAAAAGAAAATGAAAAACACCTTATTTCCACAAAATATTTTTCATATTTTTTCAATGATTAAGAAGAAGTTATATCATGAAAGTGTTAAAATTACCACTATAAAACACAATATAACAGCAAAATGGTATTAAATTGAGAGAAGCAAATCCATGTTTAAAAATTTATAAAATCTTTTAGACAAAGAGTAAAAGAAAAAAGTTTCAGTGTCATTGAGTGATATCCTCATATTTTAATTTCTCAGTTTTTCTATGGATGCTTTTCCATGGGTTATTACTCCTTAAAATTACAGAACTAAATAGACAAAACCAAAAGCACTAGAGAACATTTTTTATGCACCCAATTTCAAAGTCCTGCAACTCACCTGTTTCAGCGGAAGCCACCATAAAGAGGTGCCTAATGGTCCATAGCTCTGGCACCCAAACCACTATTAGGAATTCAGAAAGTGCTTCCCTTCTCATATAAAGGGTGTGTCACCTGGCTAAAACCTAAGGAGTTCTGAGTTCCAGGCTCTGGAAATGCCCGTAGGAAGGTATTTAAAGTAATACAGATGACCCAACACCTTCTCCATTTATTATCTCCATGTGGCTTATTTTAAAATCTCAGGAGAGTTGATCCCTGAAGAAATGTCCTGTTTGACTCACATAATGCTAAAACCAGGATATGAGGAACGTAAAAGTGGCAGCTGCCTCATAATAGTCTTAAAGGAGGGAAAGGATGCAAACTACCCAGAAATGCCTTCAATCCTGCCAGCCTATATTTTAGCAATAACCAATGCGTCAGGAAAATCTGGCAATTACATAGGGGACAGAGTGAAATATATCCGCCCCCTAAAAAAAATCTTCCAAAAAGGGAAGACTAAATTCAACCTTTATGTTCTTCAAACTTTCAGATATATGATTTGGGATAAGTTACATGTGCAGTCTAAGCTCCAGCTTAATCATCTATAAAAGGGGGATAATAATGTCTCTTTATAGTGTTATTTATTGAGTTAAATTATACAGTGAATAGGAAGCACTAGATATATCAAATATATATTTGCTTTCTTCTTTCTTTTTGCTCAAACAGAGATATGTTGTTTTTTGTTTGTTTGTTTGATAGATAGTAATGAGGGAAGGAAATTAAAAAAAATATACCTGGCAACAAATGCTTTCATAAAAGTTGGAGATCATCACAATGGTTTACTAATGACCCAAACATAACTATTCAGTATTACCTAAAGTTAATTAAATTAAATTCTTAATCTTAGTAGAATTCCCCAAAACAATATATAAAGGGTTTTTGAAATTTTATCTTTATACAGGTATTTACCAATAGATACAGTCAATGAAGTGAGACATGAGAGGAAAAAAATATATATATATTATATATGTATATATATGCATATATATATGACTCCTATATATATGAATCAAAGGCTGGCAATTCTGGATAAGTTACTTAAATAAGAAAAAACAGCAATATTGACTAATAATGATATAAATAACAGCACTAACAATTATCAAAAGTATATTTATTGAAGAATTACTGAGTGATGTGCACTGCTTTATATGGCAAAGTAAAGTCCAGGTTACAGATGGAATTAAGGTTGCTAATCACTTGACTTTAAAATAGAGAGATTATGCAGGATAGCAATGTGAACCCCAAACTAATCACGAGGGTCTTTAAATGTGGGAGCAGTACATTGAAGGAATCAGAGAAATGACAGTGTGAGGTTTCAGCTCAATGTTGCTGACCTCAAAAGTCAGTGAAGGAAGGCACCAGCCATGGAGATCAGGAGATATCTAGAGAGTGAAAAGGCAAGGAAACTATTCTATTCTAGATTTTCCAGAGGAAATGCAGCCTGACAATGACTAGATTTTAGCTCAGTGAGACCAATTACAGACTTCCGACCCCGTGAAGTGTAAGGAAATAAACCGGTGTTTTGAAAGCTAATAAGGGTAGAGTAATGTGTTCTATCAGCAATAGGAAACTAATACCATCAATATTGAATATTGAACACAGCAACTCTGTGACCATGATGGACCACGGCAAAAACAAGACCCTGCCCGATCCTGTGTGAACACAGACACAACACGAACATCACCCAAGTCAAAAAACTACTGAGCATTTCCCTTTCCTCCAAATGAATGACTGTGGCTTTGTTACCAGTGACTGTGTTAGCCTTGCTCTGATAGGGTTCACCTATGTAAGAGTTATTAAGACAGCCAGTCATAGAATTCCTCATGCTTGCTGACAGCAGCAATCCAAAGCAAACCCCACTTCCTAAAAGCCTTGCACAATCACCTAACACAAACCTAAACATTATATATTCTTTCTATAATTTTCATCTTGAGATGTCCTATGATTCCCCTAAGATGGGTGCTCCCCACACTACAATAATTAATAAACCCATTTTTAAATTGGGTTTATTAATAGGCACAGCATAGGGAACGTAGTCACTGATATTGTAATTCTGTTGTATGGCGACTGATGGTAACTGCACTTGCGGGGAGCATAGCAGCATAATATTTAAGCTTGTGGAATCTCAAGTTCTTGCACCTAAAACTAATGCAATATTACGTTTTGACTATACTGAAATAAAATTAAAAATAAATAAAGCCATCTCTTTCTTTTTATTCCCAGTTTATTTTTTATTATTAATTTTTCCATTCTACTATAGTTAATATACAGATCCTATGGTATCTCTTTTCACTGACCGGCTTATTTCACTTAGCATAATACACTCAAGCTCCATCCATGTTGTTGCAAATGGCAAGATCTCATTGTTTTTTATGGCTGTATAATATTCCGTTTTTGGTGTGTGTGAGTATGGCTGTGTGTGTATTATAATATATATTATATATATATATAAATACATATATATTTATATGGTATATATGTATGTGCATGTGTGTTTACATACAAACCACAACTTATTGATCTACTGATCTACAGATGGACCCTTGGGCTGCTTCCAGAATTTGGCAATTGTCAATAATGCTGCTGTAAACATAGGGGTGTATATGTCCCTTTCAATTAGTGTTCTTGTATTCTTTGGGTAAATACTGGCTTGTACGGTGGTTGTGTTTTTAACTTTTTGAGGAACTTCCATACTGTTTTCCACAGTGTCTAGACCAGCTTGTTTTCTCATCAATAGTGCAAGAGGGTTCCTTTTTCACATCCTCACAAACTCTTGTTCTTTCGTTGTGTTGTTGTTGATTTTAGCCATTCTGACAGGTATGAGGTGGTATCTCATTATAGTTTGATTTGAGTCTCCCTGAAAATGATGATATTGAGCATCTTTTCATGTGTCTGTGGGCCAATGGGACGTCTTCTTTGGAAAAATGTTTGTTATGTCTTCGGTCCATTTTTAATTCGATGATTTGTTTATTGGGAGTTGAGCTGTGTAAGTTCTTTATATATTTTGGAAATTAACCCTTTATTGGATAGCTGTTCGCAAATACCTTCTGTGATTCTGGAGGTTGTCTTTAATTTTGGTTGATTGTTTCCTTTGCTGTACAGAAGCTTTGCATTTTGAGGTAGTCCCAGTAGTTTATATTTTATTGCCCGTGTTCAGGAGATCTATCTGGAAAAATGCTGCTAGGGGCGCCTGGGTGGCTCAGTCGTTAAGCATCTGCCTTTGGCTCAAGTCATGATCCCAGGGTCCTGGGATTGAGCCTCACATCGGGCTCCTGGCTCAGCGGGAACCCTGCTTCTCCCTTTCCCACTCCCCCTGCTTGTGTTCCTGTTCTTCTTATCTCTTTCTCTCTCTCTGTCAAATCAGTAAAAAAATCTTGAAAAAATAAACTTTTAGAAAAATGTTGCCACAGCTGATGTCAGAGACATTACTGCCTGTGCTTTCTTCTAGCATTTTTTAGTTTTCAGGTCTCATATTTAGGTCTTTAATTCATTTTGAATTTATTTTTGTGTATGGCATAATAAAGTGATCCAGTTCATTCTTTCCCATGTAGCTGACCAGTTTTCCCAGCACCATGGTTGAAGAAATGTTCTTTTGCCCACTGGACATTCTTTCCTGATTTTTTGAAGATTGATTGACTATAAAATTGTGTTTGTTTATTTTTTTCTGTTATGTTCTGTTGATCTATGTGTCTGTTTTTGTGCCAGTAACATACTGTCTTTATTAAAAAGCAATGTAATATAATTTAAATCTGGAAGTGTAATATTTCTCTTTCAAAACTCTTCTGGCTATTAGGGTCTTTTCTGGTTCCATTTAATTTTAGGACTTTTTTGTTCTAGTTCTGTGAAAAATACTATTGGAATTTTGATAGGATTGCATTACATGTATAGATTGCTTTGGGTAATACATTTTAACAGTGTTTGTTCTCCAATCCATGAGCATGGAAAGCCATTTCATTTCTTTGTTTTGTCTTCAATTTCTTTCAGTGTTTTATAGTTTTCAGAGTAAAATTCTTTCACCTCTTTAGTTAGGTTTATTCCTAGGCATTTTATTGTTTTTAGTGCAACTGTAAATGCAATTGTTTTCTTAAATTCTCTTTCTGTTACTTTATTATTAGTATGTAGAAATGCAATGGATTTCTCCATATTGATTTTCTATCTTGTGACTTTACTGAAGTAATTGATCAGTTCTAGTATTTTCTTGGTGTTTTTTTGTTCAGGTTTTCTATATACAGTACCATTACCTGCAAATAACAAAAGTTTTACTACTTTCTTACCAATTCAGATGCCTTCTATTTATTTTTGTTGTCTATTTGCTGTAGCTAAGACTTCTAGTTCTATGCTGAATAAAAGTGGTGAGGGTGGACATTGCTGTCTTGTTCCTGACCACAGAAGAAAAATCTCAGGTTTTCCTCATTGAGTATGGTGTTTGTTGTGCGGTTTCATATATAGCTTTTATGATGTCTCTATGTATGTTACCTCTAAAGTTACTTTGTGGAAGGTTTTTTATCATGAATGGATATTGTACCTTGTCAAATGCTTTTTCTGTGTTTTTGAAATAATCATGTGATTTTTAACCTTTCTCTTACTGATGTTATGTATCATGTTAATTGACGGGTAAATACTGAAGCACACTGGCATCCTTGGAATAAAATGATATTTTTAATGTATTGTTGGATTGTGTTTGCTAGTGTTTCGTTGACGATTTTTGCATCTATGTTTATCAGAGATATTAGCCTGTAGATCTCTTTTTTAGTGGTTTATTTATCTGGTTTTGGTATCAGGGTAATGCTGGCCTCATAAAATAAATTTGGAAGTTTTCCTTTTCTTCTATTTTTTGGAATTATTTGAAAGGATTAGATGTAACAGGTTTTTTTTTTTTTTTAATTTTTGTTAGAATTTACCTGTGAAGCCAACTGGTCTTATAATTTTGTTTCTTGGGAGTTTTTTATATTACTGATTCAGTCAACTTGTTGAAATCAATCTATTCAAATTTTCTATTTCTTCCTGCTTCAGTTTTGGTAGGTTATATGTTTCTAGGAATTTATCTTTTTTTTTTTTTTTTTTTTTTTGGCTAATTTGTCAGCATGTTTTTTTTCATAATATTTTCTTATAATTGTATTTCTGTGGTTTTGGTTATTTCTCCTCTTTCATGTTTGATTTTTGTGTCCTTTCACTTTATTTTTGAAGTGGGTGGCTAGAACTTTGTCAATTTTTAAAAATATTAGAGTTTGTGAGAGAGTGGGGGGAGGGGCAAAGGGAGAGGCAGAGAGAGAATCTCAAGCAGACTTCTCAATGGGAGGGAAGCCCCACAGGGGTCTCAGTCTCACAATCCTGAGATTATGACCTGAGCCAAAATCAAGAATCAGACACTTACCCTATTGAGCCACCCAAGTGCCCCTAGAACTATCAATTTAGTTGATCTTTTCAAAGAACTCCTGGTTTTGTTGATCTGTTCTATTGTTTATTCATTTTCTATATAATTCATTTATTTCTGCTCTAATCTTTACTGTTTCCTTCCTTCTGCTAGTTTGGGGTTTGTTTGAATTCTTTTTCTAGTTCCTTTAGGTGTAAGGTTAGGTGTTTATTAAGATTCTTCTTACTTATTGAGGTAGGCCTGTATTGCTATAAACTGCCCTCCTAGAACATCTTTTGCTCATGTATTTTGGACAGTATTGTCTTCATTTTCTTTTGTTTCCAAGGACTTTTTAAATTGTTCTTTGAT
>NW_025410728.1:0-6540 GCF_002201575.2 Neomonachus schauinslandi | reverse complement strand
TGGGGGGTGGGGTGGGAGGGATGGGGTGGCTGGGTGATAGACATTGGAGAGGGTATGTGCTATGGTGAGTGCTGTGAATTGTGCAAGGCTGTTGAATCACAGATCTGTACCTCTGAGACAAATAATGCAATATATGTTAAGAAAAAGAAGAAGAAGAAGAAGAAGACAATAGTAGGAGGGGAAGAATGAAGGGGGGGAAATCGGAGGGGGAGACGAACCATGAGAGAGGATGGACTCTGAAAAAACAACTGAGGGTTCTAGAGGGGAGGGGGCTGGGAGGATGGGTTAGCCTGGTGATGGGTATTAAAGAGGGCACGTTCTGCATGGAGCACTGGGTGTTATGCACAAACCATGAATTATGGAACCCTACATCAAAAACTAATGATGTAATGTATGGTGATTAACATAACAATAAACAGTCCCCCCCTCCCCCAAAAAATCCTCCTCCCTTTGAGTGTTACTCTTCAGGCCCTAAGTGTGCACTTCCAGGGATCCATCGCATCTGGGAGGGGAGGAGATGGGAGGTTTAAACTGAGGGGGCCGAAGCTAGAGCAAAAAGGGCTGTAGCTCCCCACCTCACAGCTCATCCTCTTTCCTCCCCAGGGGTGCCAAATTCTGAGGAACTACTCCTCTTTGCATGCCATCCTCTCTGCTCTGCAGAACACCCCGATTTGCCGTCTGAAGAACACATGGCGGAAGGTTTCCAGGTAGATAGGCCTCTCTCCACAGATTGGACCAGGATGGGTTAGGGATCTCTCATACGTCTGTCGTTGCTCCATCAGTCAGCTGGGAACTCCTGGGAGGCCGCAAACCCTGAGGACAGAGACTGGGCTGATGGTGGGGTCTTTAGCCTCTCTGGGTCCTCAGCCCACCAGTTCGGCTTCAGGAATCCGTTTCTTTATATGTCAGATACTGGGTTGATTTAAGTTGGAGACTTTCAACTTTTCAACTTTTTACAGCAACTGAACCATATGCCCAGAGAAAACCAAAACTAGGCAACACAGAGAAGCTTAATACAAATGTGAATAGAGGCCTCAGGTGACCACCATGAAAGCCCCCCTCCCCAGTCACAAGGAGACCTTAGTGCACAAAGGAACCCAGCGAAAATACTCATTCAGATGAAGCTTTTGGTTCTGAAATAAAAGGGACTTGCACTCAAATCCCCCACGTTATTCCTAAATTTTTCTTTTTTCTTTTGTCTCTTCTCAGGAAGAGCTACAAAAAATTTAAGAAGCTCCAAAGCCAAGACAAGTCACTCAGCAGGGAACTGATGACCAGGGTAGAGTGGAGGCTGGGGGTCTGGAAAGAGAGGAGGACTGAGAGGGAAGGGGGACTGGGCACGATGTGGTTTTGTTAGTCTCTCACGTAATGATTTAGATGTTCTAGACTAACAGGAAGAGGGACCTGTGTGGCCTATGGGCAAGTGGGGGCGGGGGGTCCAGTTTAAAGTACAGGAGTCTCTGGTCATAGGGTATAGTGGTGTTGGCTGGGCTGTCCAGCTGGCAACGTTAGCAAGTCTCCTGCTTCCGTGAGGGCCCATCCTGCTGGCACTAATGAGTGGATGGGATGGTTAGGGAGTCCTCTCTTTCCGAGACCAGCCCACTGTGCTCTCAGAAAGCCAGGACTGTGCTTTTTCTTCTGTTTTTGCAACACCTCCAAGGGGAGGGCATCTCCCGGGGGATTCCCATGGACCAGGTGGACAAAAAGGCTTCCCAGGCTTGGGTCCAAATGGCTGGGCCAGAGACAGATGTGTGTGCCTTCTGTGACTCCACACCGTGCCCCTATGGCAGCCACTGCTATTCACTCACTGGCTATTTCTCACCTGAGTGTCCAGTTGACAATGACATATGCCCTCAGTGGCTAATGAGGAGGGTCTGGGGGAAATGGTAGTTTCGCAGTGGGTAGTGGGTCCTTCCTTCATCAGAAGCTTCATGTAAATGGGGAAGCAAAGTGTCCTGTCATCCTCTTCTCTGTCAGTCAGAGGTAGCGCTTTCAGGGTTCCCTTCCTGAGTGAATGAAGAAAGACTGCTCAGTTGAGGAATGCCCTGAGGAGTTGTTGCTTGGGGGAGGTGAAATCTTTGGCTTTGCCTTGGTTCTGGTCTGGGTGCAGAGACTCCAGATCGGCTAAGGCCGGCAGGAGCTGCTTATCCAGACTTTGAGAACACCCCATCCCTCTCCATCTGTGGCTTGGTCCAGGTAGGGGCCTGGACTTTCCTCAAGAGCCCAGAGGGAAGGATTTCTGGTCAGTGGTGGTCTCAGACTGAGTGAGAGCCGCTGAGGCAGGGTCTCTGGCTAAAAGGGAACAGTGACCTCTCAATGTGTGAGCCCCTGAAAAACTTATTGCCCCTCTCGGGCCTCATCTGGGAAATGGGGAGATGATGATTCTGTGGTGCAGGCCTCAGCAAGTGGTGATGAGGTTCGAGGGAGGAAAGGAATGTGTGGATCTGTCCTGCTCCATCTGGATGTGCGAGGGCAGGAACAGTGATGATAGAAGTATGGCACTGGGTCCTCAGGAGACCCTGTGCGGGGGGTGGAGTTCTCACCCTTTTCAGATGAGGAAGCAGGCCTAGGGAGGCCGGGCCACAGTCCCTGGGCCACACACAGAGTGAGTGTTGGAGCTACGATTGATCCAGAATCAGAACACACTGGGAAGATAGAATAGCACTGGTACCAGATGACTCAGGTCAGACGTCCGGTGGCCAAAACCTGTAGTGGTGCTGAAGAGACTTTGAGCGAGGGGAGTGGTGTGGCCTCACTGTCCGCAACCCTGGCAGGAGGCACCCTCCAAGTTTGTCACCCAGGAGATCAACACCCAGAAAACCCAGGAGAGGCAGCAGCAGCAGCAGCAGCAGCAGCAGAAAGTAAGTGTGCCCGTGGGGCAGGGGCTCCCCCTCCCAGCAGGAGGCCTCCAAATCAAGAGAGGAAGGCCCTTCTTACTCCAGCCCTGACTCCTCTTGTCGCAGTGCCTGAAATCCTTCCTTAGAAGTGACCAGGAAGATGGTGTGTAAAGCTGGGTGCAGGATGGATTTGGGGGTAGGCAGGGGCCTGGGACCACACACCCTGTGATTGGCCAAAGTCAGGTCCTGGGAAGTGATTAGGAGTCTGGTGGTCTTGGAGGGTGAGGAGAGGGGGAATTGGGAGGAGGCTGCTGAGGGACATAGTCTGCTCCATGTGGGAACCCTGGGGTGGGCCAGGAGGCTGAGGGTGAGGAGTTTTCTGTGAAAGGCTGTGGGGGCTCCTGAGAGCAGGGCCTCATCCCACCCCTACCACAATGGCACAGGGTGTTGTCCCCTACCTTCGAACATTTCTCAGTGAACTGCTGATGATGCACCTGACCATGGAGGATTATCTGGAGGTGGGTGAGCCTGGGGACTGAGCAGGGAACCATGACTGAGGCTTGGGAGCAGAGAGCCCCTGTGCTGAGCCCTGAGCTGTCAGAACTTGGCAAAACTCCTCTCCTGAGAACCTCACAGCCACTCCTGTGAGCTGGTAAATCATGCCCATCTTAAGGGTGAGTCAAGGGAGACTCTGCATAAATAAGACATTGTTCTGGGTTCCCCAGGCTGGTAAAGCAGCAGACATGCCTGACTGCAAAGTGCACAGGTTCTGACAGAGCTGGAATCAGCCTTTTCCTCATATGATGCCCCTTGGGAGAGAGCCAAGTCTGGCCCCTCCACGTCAGGAAGCATATAAGTGAGCAGTCCCTTCCTGCCTGAGGCCTCAGCCTCCTTGTATTATCATCAGAAAGGGCCGGGCTATAAGCTTCCTGAGCCTCTGTCCCCATGTGCCCCCTTCTTTGGGCCCAGAACCTGGCTAGAGCCTTGTCCCGTTTTCTGTATGTGCCTGGCCCCCTTGTGGGAGCCGGCAGTAGTGCAACATGAGAAGGAGTGGGCATGGAGGGACTAGTAATGGCTATTGGGCTCTTTCTGATGGATTTTGATTGTCTGCCTTCCAGGGGGGAGAGATCAATCTCAGGAAAAGGAATGCGGTGAGCAGCTGTGGCACTTCCTGCGGGAGAGGTTGGGGAGTGGAAATCAGAGACCCCCACCCCCACCCCCACCCCCCAACAGATTGCTCCCTGGCTCCATCCCATGTTTTATGTTTGTTGGGCGAGTTTGATAGCAGAGAAGTAGAAGACCCAGCCAACTGACATTTGGGGGTGGGGGGAGAATCAAGGCAAACTTCCTTGAGGACGGGCTACTTCTACCTACCTTTGAGAACAGCTATGGCCTAGATGGAACTGAGGGAAGGAGGGTTCCCGTGTATGCAAAGCCCCAGGGCCTATCCCCTGTCCCAGTCCTCATCCCCCATGAGGCCTTGTCTGTATCCTGTCCTCCTCTCTGGCCCCAGGAATATGAAATAATGCGGGAGATCCTGCTGCTCCAGGTGGCTGCAAATAATTACAACCTCAACCCCAACGAGCAATTTGGGGCCTGGTTCCGAGACATGGAGAGGCTCAGTGAGAATGAGAGGTGAGATGAGGCCAGGCAGGAGATGGGGGAGGGCAGTGGTAGACTCTCCCTGGTGGCCAGTCCAGAGAAGCTGTGTCCATGGCTCCCTGGACAGCCCGAGACCTTGCTGCACGGTGACCCCTGGTGTACCTGGACTTTAGCTGCTGGTCAGACACTGGGAAGGACACCTTAACTGTGGCTCCTGACCGGCTCACAGGTGTCACTCTGTCCTGTAGCTACATCCTGTCCTGCCAGCTGGAGCCCCGATCCTAGTCAGCCAGCAGAACTGGGAAGGCCCAGAAGAGCCAGCCATCGTCAAGTTCAGGGGCGAGTGAGTGTCCAGGCTGGCAGTGCCACCTCTCCCTCAGCTGTGGGGACACAGCTGGGATGCTTGGGGGTTCCAGGACCCCTGCTCTGAGGGGAAGGAGACCTTTGGGAGGCTCTTCCTGTGGTCCCCTGAAGGCCAGGGGAAGAGACAATGATCCCACCCATCCCCCTGCCTTCTCTTCTCCAAGGCCCATACATAGTCATTTGGAGGGGCGCTATTTAGTAAATGCTAGATTTAAATATTATTATATTAAAGTCCTGTTGCTTTGAAAGCCTGAGAGTTGTTATTTGATTCTTTTACTTCCTGCGCTAATTTAAATGATGAACAGATGCTCACAGTCCTTCTTGAATAAAGAAATCTTGCAGCTTACTGTATGTGTGAGAGAGGAGAAAGTCCATGCCACACTCTTACTAGTGAAGCGGCCCCCAGTTCCCCTTCCTCAGAGGATATGTTCACTTCAGTGTTGCTCACCTGTGAGGAGCAGTGACAGTCCTCCAACCTCCCAGGGTCTAGAGGTTGAGGCTACCCTTACAGACATAGCAACAATCCCTGCAATTGGGAGTCTAACAATTTGCCAGGACCGCTTCCCGCCCCAGGACAGCGCCTACTTTTGCACACTTTGGAGGAAGAGGAAACATTTGTGGCTTCTCTCGTTGAGGTTTCTTTCGACAAGTTGTTAAAAACTTGCAGTTCTCTAGCTCAACATCTGGAATGGCATCAGCACTAAGCAGGGAAAACCATGAAAAGAGACCAAAGAGCGCACATGAAAAGGACAAGGCCAGAAGATGATAATTTGTGACTAGCCTAAGGGCAGGCAGGACTTCCCATCCTCAGTCTCCCTCTAGGGGCTCCCTCCTCCCTCTACCTATATTTGAATCCTCCTGGGATATTTGTCCATGACTCCTGAATTCCTTTTCCTACTTGTCTTATATCTGGATTACATCAAGATTGTGATGCGTGTTTGGAAGCTATGGCTGGGCTTCCTTCCATAAACATTTATGCTATCTATGAATAAGATTTTCAGCATGCCCGCAGTTCTTATACAATTCTCTTTAAGGCAGAAATTCCCTCCATCGTTGCCACTCCTTCTTGGCTGGGACTTGCTGGATGTGGGATGGTTTCTTAGTTGCCAAAATCAGGTCCATATACACGGCCAGTGAGAATTCCCGCATTCTCCCTTACTGGCCAAGATGACTTCTGGGTCCATGTGGTTCTGAAGTCCATGGTCTCAGACAGTCACAAGTGTGCCTACACAGCTGTGTTGTTACTGATTTGTCCTACATTGGTAGCTAGGCCCAAGCCCATGAATGGCTGCATTCTTTGCCGTAGATTAATGCTTTAGTTATGTCAAGGGGGGCAGGGGTGAGCCTTTCCTCTTGGCAAGATGAGGCATGAGAGGGGAGGGTGCAGGGAGTTCCATCACGGGAAATGCCATCAAACTGATGATCTGTGGACATGCATGGACACAGACTTATCAATTTAAATACTCAGAACAGACACTGTTCTGAGCTCACCTGAAGTTCCCACACCATGATCAGGAGGTAAAGTTTTAACACAAAGAATTCTGAGAGGATAAATGTAAAATGTAATTCATAAGTTTCTTTAAGAAACAAAGATCAGGGAGCAAGATGGCGGAGGAGTAAGAGACCTGGAATTCGTCTGGTCTCAGGGATTCAGCTGGATAGGGATCAAACCATTCTGAACACCTACAAACTCAACAGGAGATCGAAGAAAAAAATAGCAACAACTCTGAACAGAAAA